>NW_026903162.1:1921970-2104470 GCF_024500385.1 Phyllopteryx taeniolatus
CACTAATCCCTATCTGTGTCAGTCATTGTTTTAACAAAAAGGGAATGTAAAAAATTGTCAGCTGCAGATTGGTTAAATTTAGAACTACATAGGTCTTTACAAAATTTGGAACAAAGTCTGCTATTTTACGCTGGTTGTCAGTTACAACTCCTTGATATTTAACTTACAAATGTTGTTGGTGAAGTGATGTTTTTCAGAGTTAAAGAAGTCATGAGAATTTTGTTCCCCTTCTTCCAACCATTTAGCCCGAGATCTGACAAAGGCGCCCTTTGCCTTTTGGCAGTATAGTTCAAGTTTTACTTGGAAATTAGCTAGTTTTTCATTTTCTTCCTCCGTTAAGGTGTCGGGGTGTTTGCCGGATAAATCTCTCAAGATTGAGATAATCTTCAATTCTTCTGCTTTTTTCGCTTTGACATCTTCAGCTCCACTCTTTCTTAAAAATTGTCCTAAGTCATATTTAAGGAGTTCCCAATACAATCCAAAGGTGTTTTCTTTTAATGCTTCTAACCAGTAAAATGCGATCAAATCTTACATTTTTACTGGATTTTCCTTATTATGTAACGTAGAGCAGTGCATATGCTAACAGCAATACTATTTATGCCGAAATTAGCCAAATCTGCAGACTGCAGAGATCCTGATTTATTACTCCAAGTGAATAGTCTCCTATTTGGTTCTTCACTCTCCATACATCAATCAAATTCAACTTTTCCACGAAGTCAATTAAAAATGAGTCAGCTCTATTTAACTGAAAGGGTGGAAATCTGTCTAAAGAGCCATCCAAAATAGTGTTGAAATCTCCACCGAGAATCAAATATGCATTTGTGAATTGAATCAGCCATTCTGACAGAATGCGATCAACGATTAACGGTCAGTTTCAGTTTCCTTTCTTGTATTGTAACCATATACATTTGAAATAATATTGAATCATTATATTCGATAACTTGACATGTAAAGTGGCCATTTGGATCACATTCTGTGATCACAACATTTCCTTTAAAAGTATCATTTAACGTTGCTACCCCTGGTGAAGGTTCTGTTCCATGAGAGAGCCATATGCTATTACCCCATTGTACTCTCCAGAAGTTGTCATTATCCACTGTAAAGTGGGATTCTTGAAAGAAAAACAAGTCTGCTTTAAAAAACAAGTCTGCTTTATAAGAAATAATGCATTCCTCTTAACGTTATTACGCAACCCCTTGGTGTTGAGTGACACAAGTGACAACATCAATGAACAAAAGAAGTATTTGTAATATGAAAAGACCTTTTCAGTAAGGGTCAGAGAATAGTGTAAATAAGTAACACAAAAGCTGCCGAGATCAGCACCATATTAACGACATAGTATTTTGTAGGCTGTTTTCCCTTCATCTCGAGCCTTCTTTATGAGGGGCCACAGTTTCTGTCTATTCTGTCTGTCCTCCTGAGTTAAATCCTCTGCAAAGCGAAAGCCCATTTTCTGCATATATGGGCTCCTTTTTGCTGATTTCCAGACCGTATCCCTGAATCTCCGGGAAATTAATCCAATCATAACTCCTCGGGGTTTCGTTTTATCCTGTCTTGGCTTTCCCATTCGGTGTGCGACGTCTATGGCATCGGCAAGCTTCTCCTTTTCTTCTGGCAAGGACCTCTTGACATACGTTGATCGCTCGCGCCCGGCATTCTGGTACGCCGAGGAGCCTCAAATTCCATTTCCGTCTATTGCGCTCCAATTTCAATTTCCACATGATTGACCTTTTCATTCAATGCTTTGATCTCACTTCGTACCTCTTCCAATAATATCTTGAAGGTGTCGTTTCTACTGTTGATGAGATTAGCCAAGGATCGAACGCCGAGAACGCATTCTTTATCAATTTTGGACAGTGTTGGTTTCTTCGAGAGTGGGGGCTTGCTTGGAGTTACCGGTAAGGGTTGGGAATCATCCTCACCATATCTCTGCAAGTCACTGTCCATGCCATCTTCGTAGTCTTGATCAAAATGCATGCTAGTGCTAGCAACCATATTGGACATGCTGTGACGCTTTTGTCCCGATTTCTTCGACATTCTAAATGAATTATAAGATGTATTGCACTAAGGTAGCTATAACTGGTCACAGATGAATTATATAAGGCGTTGTAACAAAACAGTATGGTCATAAAAAGAACTTAAAAAACTTTGGTGCTGAGAGCTCGATAACTTCAAAACATTCACGCCGCCATCTTGAAACTACGGTCAAGACAGCCTCCACTCGTAAAGTAGCAGTCAAGCCAACCCGCCCCTAATTTTGTTCATACTAGGCATTACGGTAATAAGTCGCCCAAGTCGCGGCGAAAGCTACCTTCAAAATAAAAGCCTACCAATAATACGGACGTCAATGCTCTTCGGTTAAAAAATACGTACAACCAGCAAGGTTAATTTGAATCTTAAGATACATTAAAACAAATGTAGTTTACTTGATATCTTATGAAAAATAAATGGTAAATGGACTTCACTTATATAGCGCTTTATCTAGACCATCACAGTGCCCAAAGCGCTTTACAAAGCCTCACGTTCACACACACATTCATAAACCAATATTTTGAAATGCCACATCAGATTTGGGTGGAACCTCTTTTGTTGGAGACCTGGACTTGTGCAGTGTGCCCCAGAACTGGACCGGTGTTGCGATATCTCATAGATATTTTTTCACAGATTTTTTCAGTCAGAGGTAATGACAGCAAAATATGCAGTTTTCAGACTTTTAGTTTGAAATACACTATCAGATCTTCATCAAACCTCTTTTCGTGGAGTCCTTGGTGGTCTGTCACACAGATCTGGACTTGTCTTACGATACCAATGGGATTATGTTGGGGTGGCTTTGGATCATTAGGTAGAACAGGTTCAAATCCCTGCTACGACTGTCCGCATGTCGAAGTGTCCTTGGGCAAGACACTGAACCCTAATTTGTTCCCAGTGGGCCTGGCAGCGCCTTGCATGGCAGCAGTCGCCCATTGGTTTATGAATGTGTGTGTGAACGTAAGGCTTTGTAAAGCGCTTTGGGCACTGTGATGGTCTAGATAAAGCGCTATATAAGTGCAGTCCATTTACCATTTATTTTTCATAAAATATCAAATAAACAAATTTTTTTTTAATGCAGCTCAAGATTCAAATTAACCTTGGTGGTTGCATTCCTTAACCGAAGAGCACTGACGTCCGTATTATTGGGAAGCTTTTATTTTGAAGGTGGCTTTCGCCGCGAGTTGACGACCTATTACCGTAATACCTCGTATGAACAAAATTAGGGGCGGCTGGCTTGGCTGCTACTTTACGAGTGGAGGCTGGCTTGACCGCGGTATCTTGAACGACCTTCCATTGAGGAGTTATTTAATTCTCTTTGCGTAAAGTGTACGCCATGGATTCAGACGCAGTGTTTCTGGTAGAGACAGTTAATTTCGCCGCTGAAAAGCATCGAAACCAGCGTCGTAAAGACGCAGAAAAAACGCCCTATATTAACCACCCGATCGGTAAGTAGCACTTTGCTACGCATTCAGAAGACGGAATGTATACCTGTATTAAAAAAATATTCAAAATATTCATTTATAATCTGCATGTTGTAGCTTGAAAAAAAAACTGATCTGGTGAACAGTGAATGCTAAAGGAAAATATGAAAGGCCAGCTGTAGAACCAAGGAAAAGCGTTTTTATTTGATTTGATTTGTTTTTACCGGTTCATTCAACTGTTTGTATCTTCTGACTTATCCGTTATGTTATCCTCTATAGCACTTTGAGATATCAAATTAAAAGTGCATTACGTATAAAATGTATTACTTTAATAATGCAATGACTTAAGAACAAGTCCAGGCCATACCTTCATACATTGTTAATAAATAATTTCAGTGAAGAAATTGTATCGATAGATAAAAATCTTTGTAACATTGCTCTGTCTAATACTCTGCGCTGTTTTTATTGTTAGGAGTTGCAAGGATTCTCAGCCATGAAGCTGGCATCACTGACATCGTAGTATTACAAGTATGTATACTTTAAGTTGTATTCATGTAATATATCTTCCACTGGTAGCGACATGGTGAACAACTGATAAGCACCTCTGGCTCACAATTCTGAGGACCTGGGTTCAAATCCGGCCTTGCCTGTGTAGAGTTTGCATGTTCTCCCCGTGCCTGCGTAGGTTTTCACCAGGTACTCCGGTTTCCTCCCACATCCCCAAAACATGCATGGTAGGTTAATTGATGACTCTACATTGCCCGTAGGTGTGAATGTGGGTGCGAATGGTTGTTTGTTTATCTGTGCCCTGCGATTAGCTGGTGACCAGTTCAGGGTGTACCCCGCCTCTCGCCCGAAGATAGCTGGGATAGGCTCCAGCATACCCGCGACCCTACTGAGGATAAGCGGTACGGAAAATGAATGAATGAATGTATTCCATTGCAAGCACTATCCAGTTTATTTTGTGCATGTGTTTGTACCTTCCTTTCCTGCCAGGCTGCTCTGCTTCATGACACTTTAGAGGACACTGACACGAAGCCCGACGAACTGGAAACAAAGTTTGGACAGATTGTTGCTGGTATTGTTCAGGAGGTGACCGACATTAAGAGTCTCCCCAAAGCGGAGAGAAAGCGTCTACAGGTGGAACATGCGCCTCATTGTAGCCACCAGGCCAAACTGGTCAAACTGGCAGACAAACTGTACAACCTCAGGGATTTGAACCGCTGCACACCTGTTGGTAGGCACCTCCTTGTCTGTCTGTTTTTAAACACAAAATAATACAGGAATTTCTAGTACTAATTTAGGACTAAGATGGATTTAAGGTCATTTTAATACTAGCTGAGGTAATTATTCCTTTAAAGGTCAGAGGACAAAGATTTAAAAAAAAATCTTGATAACTCTAGAACCCCTTTACAAACCACATCTGCCATTTCGAAGTGATTATATAGCAGATATACAGCAGTTAAATCGATATGATTCAGAATGCGGCGTCTGTTTGTTGCATCCAATGCCTTCCGGTCTTCATCTCTTTCCGGCGCTGTGACGTCACACTAGCCAAACATCCTTTTCATTCGCCGTTGTGTGCTATTGTTCCATGCTGTTGTTCCCGTCCTTGTATATTTGTTGTCGTATGTTTTAGCAATGTCACGATGGTTTATTGTGTGGCATTTGGTTGTACAAATGGTTCAGGCAGCGGAAAGTGTTTTTTTTGGCTTTCCAAGTGAAAAAGGAATACGTGACCATTGGATAGGGAAAGTCAATCGACAGGGGAAGAAACGTGGTCAGCTATGGATGCCTAGCAAGCATTCCAAACTGTGCTGATCACTTCGAACTGCCGTGTTCTGAGAAAAGCTTAGCAGAAAGCATTAGATACAGAGGGAGAGCCTGAAATCAGCTGCGGTGCCAACTATTTTTCCTATGGCCATCGAGACATCAACCGCCAGCAAAAGAACAAATTCTCGCAGCCGCCACGGTGCAGCAGCGAAGCGGCGCATACAAGAGGTGAGGATTTCCTTGTATATACGTACGACTCTATTATGGTTACGATGCACTTGGGAATAGGAAAAAAAGACCCACGCAGTACTTTTCAGTACTGTCATCTGTACACTTGCCTATATGACAAGCCAACAGACACGGCAAAGACTTTCTGTGTGGTGTGTTATAACGCTACTCGAGCGTGGGGCACACAATATATAGGAATACTGCATACGATGTAAACGCTTGTGCCGTGTCACTGAAATGAATATATAATACGTATAGTCGTGCTAAAAAATATTGGCACTCATGGCTGTATAAAAAGACATGCTTTTGACATACTGTCACATTGAGCCAGTGGCCACTCTCTTTTTCTGTTGTACAGCTGCTACTTGGCTGCCCGTCGTTGTCACTGTCAGGTTCCGACCTCCTGATCGGCTCAAACGTGCGGTTGGACGATGCCCAGTTCAGTTGGGTGCTCCTGTTTGTCGAAATCCTCCTCCTCCGCATATTCCAACACGTTGTTCGCCATTGCGTATAGAGTGTAGCGCACTTCTGTTTAGCAATTGCAACGTCACTTCTGGTAGCCCTTGTGGTGGATAGAGTAACCACACCCCGGTGTCTTGAGCTTCGGGTATGTTCGGGGAGGGCTCAATATGCGTCATAAAAACAACATTTTTAGCTAAACTATGGTTGAAAACTTGCTGGAAGTTATGTGCATGTATTACATAACATATAAACAATGCAAATATGAATTTCAACTGACCCCATAACATCTTTGTCATCTGACCTTTAAGTGGTTTCCTCTCGCGAGCATTTTGCCTTTCTTTGGCACGTTGTTTTGCTGTATATTGGTAGCAGGACAACAACAAAAAATTAAAGTACTAACATTTTTGTTTTCCCACTTTTGAAATTTGTTTATGCAGAAAAAAATCTATTAGTTATGCTTAGTAATCACTGTAATTTCCTACTTGAGCACTTACAGTCAAATAAGAGATTTTATGTATGAAAGTACAGTGCGTGAAAAAATATTGGCCCCCTTCTGAAATTCTTATATTTTTGCAGTTTCCCCAGTTTAATGTTTTAGATCATCAATCAAATGTATATATCAGACAAATATAACCCAAGTGAATTTAAAATGCTGTTTTTAAATGGAGTCACTGATGGTGTAGTGGTACACTCGCCTGACTTTGGTGCAGGCAGCGTGGGTTCAGTTCCCATTCAGTGACGGTCTGAATGTGAGTGCGAATGGTTGTCCGTGTCTATATGTGCCCTGTGACTGACTGGCGACCAGTTCAGGGTGTAGTCCGCCTTTCGCCCGAAGTCAGCTGGGATAGGCTCCAGCGTCCTGCGACCCTAACCAGGATAAGCGGTGTTGAAAATGGATGGATGGATGTTTTTAAATGGCTGTGATTGGCTGGCAACCAGTTCAGGGTGTACCCCGTCTCCTGCCCGATGACAGCTGGGATAGGCTCCAGCACGCCCGCAACCCTACTGAGGAGAAGCGGCTCACAAAATGGATGGACGGATGTTTTTAAATGGTGAGTTCATTTATTACGGAAACAAAAACTATTCAAAGTTACCTGGCCCTGTGGGAAAAAGTAATGGCCCCCTAAACCTAATAACTGGTTGGGCCATCCTCACTAGGAACAACTGAAATCAAGCGTTTTCTATTACTGGCAATTTTTCACATCTCTGTGGAGATATTTTGGCCCACTCTTCCCTCCAGAATTCTTTGAATTCCACAAATTTTGGGTTTTCAAGAATGAACTGCCTTTTTAAGGTCATGTCACTGCATTTCAGTCGGTTTCAAGTCGAGACTTTGACTAGACTACTCCAAAACCTTCATTTTTGTTTTTTTAAGCCATTCAGAAGTTGACTGGGTGGTGTGTTTTGGATCGTTATCCTGCTGCAGAACCCAAGTCTGCTTCAGCTTGGATTTTCTGTTAAAGATCAGATTTCATGGTTCCAGCAATCACAGCAAGTTGTCCAGGTCCCGAAGGAGCTATACAGCCCAAGACCATCATCACACTACCACCATCATGTTTGACTGTTAGTATGATGTCTTTTTCTGAAATGCTCTGCTACATTTACACCAGATGTAACAAGACACACACCTTCCAATAAGCTCAACTTTTCATCTCATCAGTCCAGATAATATTCTCCCAAAAATCTTGGGACTCATTGCGATTTTTTTTTGCAGAATATGAGCCTTTGTTCTTTTTAGTCAGCAGTAGTTTTTGCCATGGAACTCTGCCATGGATGCCATTTTTGCCCAGTCTCTTCCTTGTTGTTGTGTCATGAACACTGACCTTAATTGAGGCAAAGGAGGCCTGCAGTTCTTTAGAAGTTGTCCTGAGTTCCTTTGTGGCCTTCTGGATGAGTCATTGCTGTTCTCTTGGGGTAATCTTTGCAGGCCGGCCACTCCTGGGAAGGTTCACCACTGTTCCATGTTTTCTCTATGTGAGGATAATGGCTCTCCCTATGGTTAGCTGGAATCCTGAAGCTTCAGCAATGGCTTTCGTAACCCTTTCCAGACTGATAGATGTTAATTACTTTATTTCTCGACTGTTCTGGAATTTCTTTGGATTGTGGCATTTTGTTGCAGCTTTTTTAGATCTTTTGTCTGACTTGATTTTGTCAGGACAGATTCTATTTAAGGGATTTCTTGATTGAACAGTTCTAGAGGTAATCAGGCGTGTGTGATTAGTGAAACTTAACCAAAAATTGTGATTAGCTACAATTAATTAATGATTTAACGAAGGGAGTAAGAGAGAGAGAGAATGCCGCTTTCATTAAACTCTTGACAGGTCATGTTTTGACAGACCTTTAGGGGGTTTATTTTGATCACGTGACATAATATGATTTATGACCTTGTTTTGACCGGTCCTGCCTTGGGGACGAGACCTCTTGAGGTCATACAGGGTCAAGCGCAGTCAGACAGGGTCACACATTGGTCACGTGATGTCATTACGGCTTCCTCTAGCAGTCATAAAACAATATATCTGGTACTTCAAAGGGTCATGCGCTGTCACTGGCTCTTCAAAGGGTTAGAAAAATGGTATAAAGACAGACAGGTTTACACAAGGTCACGTGGTCTAATTAAGGCAAGGGTCACGCGACGTCATCCCATCATATTTGGCTATTTACATGGGGAAAATATGCAAAAATATAAGAATTTGAGTTTTCTCCGGGCACTCCGGTTTCCTCCCACATCCCAAAAACATGCATTAATTGGAGACTCTAAATTGCCCGTCGGTGTGAATGTGAGTGCGGATGGTTGTTCGTTTGTATGTGCCCTGCAATTGGCTGGCAACCAGTTCAGGGTGTACCCCGCCTCCTGTCCGATGACAGCTGGGATAGGCTCCAGCACGCCCGCGACCCTAGTGAGGAGAAGCGGCTCAGAAAATGGATGGATGGATAAGAATTTGAGAAGGGGGCCAATACTTTTTCGCGGCACTGTATACTTGAGAGACACTGTTGATTTCACATGTAATAAAAGGCATTTCCACAAAAACAAAGATTGAAGTAGCATTAGATCAAACTTGACCATCTCTCGTGTGTTTTTTAGGTTGGACGGCAGAGCGGGTCCAGCAGTATTTTGTGTGGGCCTCTGATGTGGTAAAAGGCCTAAAAGGTACTAACTCAGCTCTGGAGGAGAAGTTGGAGGAGTTGTTCAGACAGAGAGGAATACTGCTCTAACATGGCGGTGAGATGAAAGAGATCCAGTGTGAATCATAGTTTCGATTCGTAAATTTTGAAATACATTTTTTTACATAAATGTGTTTCAAAAGTTATTTTCCTTATTTGCACAACTCACCAAAAACTGTATTATCTATCCATTTTCTGTCGCAGGGCACATAAAGACAAACAACCATTCAACTCGCAAGGTCACATTCACACCTATGGACAATTTAAGAGTCTTCAATTAACCTAAGAAGCATGTTTTTGGAATGTGGGAGGAAACAAGTACCCAAAGAAAACCCACGCAAGCACGGGGAGAACATGCAAACGGAAAACACACAGGAAGGTGGATGTGTTAACCACTCAGGCGCCGTGCCACCAATTGTATTATCAACTCAAATAAATGATACTAAATAAAGAGGGAAGAGGTGGAAAGAGACATTTCATAATGAACAAATATCTAAGACAATCTGTAAGGAGAGGTTGAAGGACGGGCCAGTATGCTTCTGAAGCACTGCTGAAGTACCATTGATCAAGGACACTTCACAGCCCCCTTACTGATATAGCTAGCTCGAATAGAATGGAACATTACCTTGGACATCAATAATGGATTGTAATTAATATTGTGGATGTAAAAAAAAAGCATAGTTTATGTACTGCTGACAAGCCTTTAAATTGGTGAAAATGTACATTTTGATGATGATATAGCTCCTTTATACAATACTTTTCTGATATGATTGACATAGTCAGAGACATTGACAACGACACTGCATTTTGACAAGGTGTGTTTGTAATATTTTGCTCAGCTTTACCTACTAGGAGGGACACATTTCAGGGTTGAGTTTTATTTGACATTACAGCCAGAAACCAAAAAATTTGCGCTATCTTTGCCTGGCCAAAATGGACTAACTGAAAATAGTGATGTCCATATATAAAATGGGTAACAACCACACAGACACTGGTAGGAAAAAGTCCACAAAAGCAAAAGAGGTAGAGTCGTGTTGCGAATACACCTTATGGAACATGTCAACGGCAACCCCCACGAGACACAGGAAATCTGGTTTATGTCACCTGGGCCATAAACTGATCATCAGTCCTCCTCCAGCCATTCCTACTGGTTTCTCGAACAATTACCCTTTTTTTGCGGACTGATTTAATGACCAAGAATTTGGGAAACCCTCTTTTCAAAGGTGACAGTTTGAGACAACAATGGATTTATTAGTCAGACAGGCCACAAGTTGAACCGGTCGGTACCTCCCAGACCTTCGCAGGGACTCGAATGAAGTACAATGGACCATCCGGGATCATTGGTGGAGCACGGGCGACACCCACTGGTGTTTAAGAGTAATTGCAAACTCATTATCAGCACCCACAGTTTTACAGTGATGAATGTTTGATATTTTACGAACTTTGCACTAATGCTCCCAGTGTATATCATACCAATGTCACAAATGACTGTTTCTTGCAGGTCAGCTGGTTAAATCTGTTGTCAACCAAATATGATTGTGTTTACCTCAGACAACACGGAAATGTTACATAATGGACATCAAGTGTTCTAAGCCACCAAATAAGGTTAAAACACTCATTGCATAGATTAACCATGGTGTGTGAGACAATGCAAAAGCTGGGAATTAACTTTTTATTTTAGCTGCACTGGTTTTAGACCACAGATGTTTCTAGAAGTGAAATTCAATATCAGAGGCGTGGTCTGTCCTTCCCGCTCTTGCCTTTTGGGGCAACCCCATTTTTCTTGGTATAAAAGACCGGAGCCTTTTACTCTCTTGCTTCTTGTTCTCCTGCGCCGCCAAAGACACTGGCTCCCAGCCAAGAAGCCCCACTCCACTAGGTGGGGGAGGTGAGCCGAGACGGGCTAGGCCCGAACGAACCCTCCTTGCCGCGTCGACGATCGCTGACCGCAGATTTATTCTGCCAGCCCCCCAAACTACACGTTTGTGGAGTCCGGCAGGAAGGATTTACGGGCGCAGGTTTTCTCTGAGCACGTGACGAACAACGTCACCCAAGCGCTTCGGCCACTGGCTCTTTTGCTTTTACTTTTTTTCCTTTTCCTCCTTTTTCTTCAAACCAACCTGTCGGCACCCTTGCCCATCCATCAAGAGGATTGACCCGCCTGCCTAAATTTTGTTCTATGCAACGTGAGTGCAACTTGCTGATTACCAAGTACAAATTGGTGCATAATTGGGCTTATACTAACGATCACAGAAATGCCCAGCTGTCGCATCTCTCACCGCTCATCCTCATTCCACACATACATCCAGAGTGCAGCCTTCTTTACGAATGTTTGTCTGTACCATTTTGTCGTAAAGACCCTCTGCATTGTTCCCCCTGTAGATTTGTTTTCTCTAAAATTCCACTTCCTCTTGTGCACTTTGTGTGTTTGAATGAAACAGTAAAACCGCTGAAATCTAGAACTGTTATTTTCATCCATGTAGCAAGCCTTCTTCTTTTTATTTTTATTTTTTTGTCTTGTTCGGCTGTTAGGTCAAGCAGAATGGAGGATCTGTATCCTTCTAATTCTGGAACAGTTTTACTGTGTCACAGTGGAGTTTTTAAGCTGCTGCTGTGCTTTTGTGGTGGATTTTTTCGCCTGTGGTTCCGAGTCGGAGGTCACCCGGGAGAACTCCGACGTCCGTCGGGCATGGGATGAATGAAGACTTCGAGACACTTGGCGTTTGGGCTAATTCGATTTATTGAACAAGCCTTAGTGTCATAACAGCTGCTTACATTGCCCGAACGACGAAAAAGACCCCGAAAACCCATGGATCTCAGTTTATCAAGGTTTAATTCTCTGGGCGTGGAATTAGCCCCTCCTTGGGGGCACCCGGGAGATGGCCGTTCCTCATGACCATATTTGGACTCGCACTCGCCTGCTGGTGTCTCTTTACTCTCGTCAATCTCCCCCCCTCCCTGGGGCCCTTTGCTGCGATAATGAAAAACAGTCCTCTTTGAAGATCTGGCCCCGATTGTAAACCCCAGACAGGTTTCTGTCAGGGGGGGGGGGAAGCAGGACAACCCCAATATACATATAACTGGTTAAAGGATGTCTTTTGATGTAGAAGTACAAAGAAAAGATAGTTGGTGTGAATACAGGTCTACAACCATTTGTCCTGTGGAAAGGAACTCTGATTGTGTTACTATTAAAATACACTACACTTTCTTAGTATTATAATGGATATTTATTGAGAATCAGAGTCGATCAGTCGAACAGAACAAAGTTTCTAGAGGGGAGTGAGAAAAAAAGACAAAAGACAAAGTACTAACTGTAAACAAGATGAGAAAAGTAAATCCTTATATATCTAGAACAATGGCACATTAGATATGAGTGTTGTATGGGGCATTAGTGCTACACCCTGTGAGGGAAGGACAGGACAAGATAGAACAGGACAACGACAAGGAGAAGAAGCACGCAGGACAAGGGTCGTGAAACCGGCTGCACAACTGAAGTGGGGTGGGATTGACTATGTAAATTATAAAAGTCTACAGGACGAGAGTATGAGTGAGAGGATACACAAGCAATTCGCATATTCATGAGTTATTTGTTGCAATAAGTGAGTGGCCCCACACCCAGCGAAAAAGTCCCAGGGGTGTGTGTCTGGGGACACATGCAAGTGAATTGACACTTTTTCGCATGCACAATGACTGACAGAAGTGTCCTGTAATTGTGGAGTGGTGTGGTGCATTAAAATCTGGAGCGGCCAGTGAGGCGGGGGGGGCAGGCCTGCCAGGTACTGCTGCCTAACACTAGAAAACCCAGGGGTTTCTTACTCCTGCTGCAATTCCTAGAGGACAGCACAAAGGCTCTTTGTTTTAAATTAACAACTGAACGGCCTACAATTAGCCACCTTTCTTTTGTAAATGAAATGCACCCATTTTTACCAGATTAGCTAGCGGTACACAGACGTGACACGCGTTAAGTGCTTGACTGATTGTCTAACAGGGACATCGGAATGTGGTCGACCACAAGAATGCTCAGCTTGAAAAACAAGTTTTGGTCAACACCACCTTGTGTGATGTTGAAAATAGCATAGGAAAGTTGATGATTATTTTTCACAAAATAATGGCGAAACAGTCAACAGGCCTCCCTACTATTTCTGCCATTGACATTTTGACTTTTCAGTATGGTTTCATTTCATTTATTTTAAAGTGTTTTATTGCGGTGTCCTGGTACACTTTTTAAATTTTTCTTGATAGCACTACTTTCATGTGTATGTTATATATACATACTTTTTTTTGTAACCATGCAGCACTTTGTGGACATTGTAAATGTGCTATATAAATAAACACAGAAAATCCTGGTAAAAAAAAATAAATTAAATAATAGATATAAACATTGATGGAAAATGTAAAAGCAGGCCTACTGAGTGTTGTATGGAAGAAGGGTCGGTGTCGGCGTGAACGATGACTGAACAATAGACCCGAGATGGATAAATAGCTCGCTTGTGGCACATACTAGTTCACTTACTCAGTCAACTAGGAAACGAAGATGCAGAAAGTCTACAGCACTCAGCAGGCTTTGGATTTGATCCCGAACCAAGTCAACCCTTTGTGACAGATGGAGAAGACATTGCCCCTGAGCTGAGTCCAGACTCCGAATTTTTTTCTGTTAAGATTTCCTAAACATCCTATTTTCATTTGCTGATTCTGGCAGTTGTGTTTTAGGAAAAGACGAAAAGAATGCTAAATCAAAACCAAGGAAGCATACTTGATGTTTTGGAATTATAATTCAAATATCTTTGCGTGGATTTCTAACCTTGATTGAGGTTTTTATAGCTCACATCATATTTCATTGCCCACATCTAAAAAATATGATCACCCTACAGATGAGGAGACTTCACCGCCACCAGAAAAGAGAGGTCAACTGGAGACACACACTGGGCCAACAGAGAAGGCAAAAGAAGGCACAGTGTGGCATGAAGAACAGGTCGGAAGGCATCTCTATCACAGCCAAGTGAAATCTTACGCTGCAGATGGAGAGCCAACTGCGTAGGTCAGAAGAACAGTGTCGAGTCGCTTACAGTTTCCTCTGTTTCGTCACTCTTGGCATGCTTCGAAATATTCAGGAGTGGACTGTTCAGCATGGACACCAGACACAGCATGACAGTTGGTTCATGGCCCTTCCTGAACTATTGCCGTTCATTGCCATCCTCCTCTTGCGTGGGGTGGTCAAAAGAATGATATACAATCAGTGGCAAAAGGCAGATTATCAAAAATATGTTATGTTTATAGATCCAGGGTTTTGATGGCTTCGGCAGTATGATCCTAATATATTGTTTGACTTCATTTTAGTATCTATATTTATTATAATCATTGTAGAAACACTTTACATGGGTAGAATTTGTGAATTATTAAAAAAATTTATTAGTCAGTAAACATTTTGCAAAAAAATGTGAAATAAAAGTATATCATTTGTAGAAATATGTAAACATGAATGAAGACTAAATAATAAATATTGTAATCTTTGGGGTGCCACGTTGGTGGATGGTTACCACATCTGCCTTGCAGTTCTGAGGACCAGGGTTCAAATCCTGGCCCCGCCTGTGTGGAGTTTGCATGTTCTCCCCGTGCCTGCGTGGGTTTTCTCCAGGCACTCCGGTTTCCTCCCACATCCCAAAAAAATTAATAATAGGTTAATTGGCTCCAGCATGCCCGCGACCCTTGTGAGGATAAAGCGGTACAGAAAATGGATGGATGGATGTAATCTTTGGTTGCTCTGTGCTGACATCTTGTGGTAAAATACATTGTAGACATTTTATTTTATTCTTGATCAAATATTTTGCAGGGAAAGTCCGCAAGCTCGAGACCGAACGTCAGCAATACTCGACGTCACGCGATGACGCCGACTAGGAAAAGTGGAGTCGAATTCATTTGAAACAGTGCTGTCCTTTCCTGTGTTCCAAAAGAGGCACCTTTTCATGTCTCCTTGACCAAATGACCTATTCCCACAAAGGTTAAAATTGGTAGGAGGTTAGGGGACTTGGAGAATCTGAAGGGGGCCAGAGTTTGTGTAGGCATTTTTTACAGGGGTGTAGCTGCAGAGGCACCTTACTGTTTGCTGCCTAGGCTGGATAAAAGTGAAATAAATATATAAAATTGATGCGATCACTTAAAAGATTGGGGAGTGAAGGTGAAAAGCAATAAAATGACCAGCAAGGAAGGTAAAAATAAAGGTAAATTGGGGGTGGATAGTACAGTATATCAGGAGAAATGGGACAGAATAAGGAAGGAGGGAAAAGGGGGTGATGAAGAAAAGAAAGGCAATGGAGGAAAGTACGAAACACAGAAAAGACAGGGAAATGAGCTAGAACAGGTTGGTTGGAAGTGGAATCAGGTGAGATGATGATGATATGTGAGGAGGATTAGGGAAGTAAGGTAACATACCTGGCGGCACGGTGGACGACTGGTTAGAGAGTCAGCCTCACAGTTCTGAGGACTGGGGTTCAATCCCTGACCCCGCCTGTGTGGAGTTTGCATGTTCTCCCTGTGCCTGCGTGGGTTTGCATGGTTGTTTGTTTGTATGTGCCCTGCGATTGGCTGGCAACCAGTTCAGGGTGTACCCCGCCTCCTGCCCGATGACAGCTGGGATAGGCTCCAGCACGCCCGCGACCCTACTGAGGAGAAGCGGCTCAGAAAATGGATGGATGGATGGAAACATACCTGAGAAGTTGAATCTAGTAATTTGGTTTGTTGGTATGGGTGAAGTAGTGAAAATTAATCCATTAAAACGAACTCAAGAGTCAGAGAGAATGTGATGAGATCAAATTTGCTAAAGTTTTAAATGATAGTAATGTGTTATTGGGATGTTCAGATATGAACCAAATGGGTTTCTTTTTTAATAAATCTGCAAAAATTTCAACAATTCTGTTTTTTTTCTGTCAATATGGTGTGCTGTGTGTACATTAATGAGTAAAAAATGTACAAATGATTTTAGAAAATGGCTGCAATATAACAAAGAGTGAAAATTTTAAGGGGGCCTGAATGCTTTCCGTACCCAATGTATATTACTGGGTCACAGATAAGACTGCACTACTACCATGAATTTAGTTTAGCCAATGAGTGCCTACACAGCAGGGGCAGTGTCCAGTTGAAAGGAACCAACATATTGTCATGGATGGATGGATGGATAGATAGATAGAAGGCCCCTTTGAAGCCTTGCATGATCAGATGATTTAAGAGGAGTTTCTTGAAGAAAATACATTTTAGCATTCAGTTCGGTAAGATGATTACTTTGTTCAGTTTAACAGGGGAATTGACCCCTCTAACATTCCAACTGACAAACCTTAGGGCACTGCCCATTGGCTTTAGATTGTCAGAACTCAGAAAAGAGGTGATATATAACTCCCTCTACAGTATATAAGCATACCATATAGCTTAACTGGATTAACATGGATGTTCAGTAGCAGTGCACCAAAAGATACAATGAAAACCACAACCTTGGAAAAAAATCAAAATAAGTAAAATAAAAATTAAGAAAACGGAAAACACAGTCCTCTTCCCCACACCTCCCTTATCCCTAGCTTAAACCATGGCCCAGCTGATAGTAAAGGATACCAAAACAGCTGGGACATTGGTAATGCTTCCAACATGTTCACTACTTCCTACATTCCTTTTCAACTCCCACAGCTGTAACACTGTTTACCTCCAATACCGGAGCTGTCATGAACGGAACAGAGGATAGGACCCAAAAATGCACGACTCCAAAACAAATGGACAGTTTCAAAAAAAGAGAGGTTTAATATACGGGCAGAGGTCAGTACACAGGCAGGCAATCCAAAAAAGGCAACAGTATCCAAAAACATGAGGCAAAAAGGCGAGGTCGATAATCGGAACAGGGTCAAGTCTTACTGTGAGTCTGTGACGTGGAAACAAGGAATGCTGGAACGCGACGACGAGGTACAACGAACTGGGGATGAGAAAGAATGAGACACGAGGTTAAATGCAAAGGGTAATTAGGGTGAACGAGGCACAGGTGGTGAAGATGCTCTCAGGAGCAGGTGTGTGTGAAACAGGGGGAAGACAAAAACCGGAACACACACCCATGACAGGAGCGAGTCAACAAGAAGCCGTGATGGGCATGTAGCACATGTACGGCACCCACCATCAATTCGTTGTAATGCATTTAGCTAATAAGAATGAAAGATAACAAATTGTAAATATGAACTCAAATGACTGCGATTGGCTGGCAACCAGTTCAGGGTGTACCCCGCCTCCTGCCCGATGACAGCTGGGATAGGCTCCAGCACGCCCGCGACCCTAGTGAGGAGAAGCGGCTCAGAAAATGGATGGATGGATGGAACTCAAATGAGTGATCAGCATGTCACAACAATAGTAACAGTCATATAAAAAAACAATTGTAATAATAACAACAATAATGATAATAACTTTGTACAGCAAGCATAGACATTTGAGTAGTATTAATAGGAGATCAAATGCCTGCTTACTGGGTGTTGTTAGAAATTACTGGTTGCACGCTTACACAACACTGCATACACTTTTGTTTGATAAATCCCATTACAGATACACATCCAGATATCCTTATAAACATATAATTGCATTGCACTTGGTCGCACCGACACAACAAACGCGGAACATATCAACATTCACTCCGGTCGCGCTCTCCGCACACCGGAACCGTCGGTAACTCAGAGCGTTGGTAGTGTGTGTGCCACTCGATAAAAAACTGACACATTCAATATGGCGAATGTACAACCCCAATTCCAATGAAGTTGGGACGTTGTGTTAAACATAAATAAAAACAGAATACAATGATTTGCAAATCATGTTCAACCTATATTTAATTGAATACACTACAAAGACAAGATATCTAATGTTCAAACTGATAAACTTTATTGTTTTTAGCAAATAATCATGAACTTAGAATTTTATGGCTGCAACACGTTCCAAAAAAGCTGGGACAGGGTCATGTTTACCACTGTGTTACATGACCTTTTCTTTTAACAACATTCAATAAACGTTTGGGAACTGAGTAAACTAATTGTTGAAGCTTTGTAGGTGGAATTCTTTCCCATTCCTGCTTGATGTAAAGCTTCCGCTGTTCAACAGTCCGGGTTCTCCGTTGTCGTATTTTACGCTTCATAATACGCCACACATTTTCAATGGGAGACAGGTCTGGACTGCAGGCAGGTCAGTCTAGTACCCGCACTCTTTTACTACGAAGCCACGCTGTTGTAACAAATGCAGAATGTGGATTGGCATTGTCTTGCTGAAATAAGCAGGGGCGTCCATGAAAAAGACGTTGCTTGGATGGCAGCATATGTTTCTCCAAAACCTGTATATACCTTTCAGCATTAATGGTGCCTTCACAGATGTGTATGTTACCCATGCCATTGGCACTAACACAGCCCCAAACCATCCCAGATGCTGGCTTTTGAACTTTTCGTTCATAAGAGTCCGGATGGTTCTTTTCCTTTTTGGCCCGGAGGACACAACTTCCACAATTTCCAAAAACAATTTGAAATGTGGACTCGTCGGACCACAGAACACTTTTCCACTTTGAATCAGTCCATCTTAGATGAGCTCGGGCCCACAGAAGCCGGCGGCGTTTCTGGGTGTTGTTGATAAATGGCTTTTGCTTTGCATAGTAGAGTTTCAAGTTGCACTTACGGATGTAGCGCCGAACTGTATTTAGTGACATTGGTTTTCTGAAGTGTTCCTGAGCCCATGTGGTGATATCCTTTACACATTGATGTCGGTTTGTGATGCAGTACCGTCTGAGGGCATTCAATGTTGGTTTTCGGCCTTGCCGCTTACATGCAGTGATTTCTCCAAATTATCTGAACCTTTTGATGATTATGGACCGTAGATGATGAAATCCCTAAATTCCTTGCAATTGTACATTGAGGAACATTGTCCTTAAACTGTTGGACTATTTTCTCACGCACTTGTTCACAAAGAGGTGAACCTCGCCCCATCTTTGCTTGTGAATGACTGAGCAATCAGGGAAGCTCCTTTTATACCCAATCATGGCACCCACCTGTTCCCAATTGGCCTGTTCACCTGTGGGATGTTCCAAACAGGTATTTGATGGGCATTCCTCAACTTTCTCAGTCTTTTTTGCCACCTGTCCCAGCTTTTTTGGAACGTGTTTCAGCCATAAAATTCTAAGTTAATGATTATTTGCCAAAAACAATAAAGTTTATCAATTTTAACATGAAATACCTTATCTTTGTAGTGTATTCAATTAAATGTAGGTTGAACATGATTTGCAAATCATTGTAGTCTGTTTTTATTTATGTTTAACACAACATCCCAACTTCATTGGAATTGGGGTTGTACTGACGCTTCCCTAGCAATAGCCAACAAGTTCAGTAGTAAAGTGGAGCACATTCTGTCTCTGGGTGGCTCGGTCTCAGGGCGCGATGGGAACATTGGACTGAATTTCCGAACGGACCCCAAACACTAGGGTGAAGCTATGATTGGTCCGCAACTGCATGACGTCACGACGGGAAGCAGTTTTGGCCACAAAGCAAGCGGACAAGAACTTCTAGGTCTCTTTTCCATGGGCGGACCAATCTGGCTGCTACCGTGAATAAGGGAGAAGGGACTTGGGGCGAATCTATATCCAAGCGTGCTACAAAAAGTATCGAAGAGTGCCCGTCAAACAAGGTTGCAACTCAAATATTAGATTTGAACAAATGGGCAAATACAAACATGTTTGATGGAGGTCTTGGTCCAGATTTGGGCCCAGCTCCCACCAAACAAAAACTTTTAATCATTTTAGAAAGACAAAAAAAGCAATTGGAAGCAACAAAATTAACTATTTTAGTCTGCAAAGCAAAACAGGAACATTTAATAATAAAAAAAAATTAAAAAATAGAAACTTGGAGGATGAGGTAATATTTACATAGAAAGTAATTGGAGAGATGTTGAAACATTTTTGTTCCCCACATGTCCTGTTCGGGAAGTTTCAAGTGGCGGAGGGAGGGCCCTCCTCTGCCCCTTTTTAACAGCTCTAGTGTGTAAATTAGAGGATTGAAACAAAACAGAAAAATAAAGAATTGAAGAGAAAGTAAGAAAATTAGAGGAAATTAAGGAAATGGAAGTAAGATTAGCAGATAAATTGAACAGAAAAGTAGAGAAGCAAGTGGATTTAAGAAAAGAAAACGGCAAGTGCAGGAGGAGGACAGCAAAGACCGTAAAGAGGAAAAGAAAAGGTTACGCTAAGTCGGGATATTAAAGGTTAAATATTTAAAAAAATAAAAAATAAAAAAAGAATAGTAAATGGGGAATAATTTTGAGCTGATGGGAAATATTACGAATGTGCAATTGGAGGATAAAGAAAAGATGGGAATATTTTTTCCTCCTATTTAAATGGTTGTCATGTAAATCGGCTTGGTTTCTAAAACAATAATTATGAGTTGAATCAGATAACCGTGTTTGTGTGCATGAATAAACGTCAATGTGAATAAGACAAAGTTAAAAGTTTCATCAAATTAATCAAATGTAGATATTAATTCAATCATTGGCTGTTCTACAGCACACTTAAAATTTCAGTAAGTTTACATTTTTTTGTCTTCAATGCTATTATAAACATGCAACAGCACTGACGTCCGAACAGAAGAAATTGGTCCAGACTAACCACCACCAGGTGTGAACTAGTTATTTTAATGCAAATTAAAACCAGGACCAAATTGTCTTTGTAGTTTTTAAATTTGGCAGACCATTTAAATTCAGGAGTTGTTGTGAGATGCATGGGACTTTGTACTAATTATTTTCTATGTTCAGAGAAAGAGGAGTTGTGAGAAGTCCTCCACCGTTGAGCGACTCCCAAGTGCCACCAAAAGCGGCAGAATTTCATGCATTAATGAATGCTTGTTGTCTTGAAACGGGAGGGGCAGCAAGCCAGCGTTGTTCCTTGGTTGTAAATATGTAAATAATCTTTGGGGTCACAATGGCGGCCGCATTGTGGCTCCTAAGAGGTTTTGATCATGTGTTTTATTTGTCCGCCATGGTGGAAGTTTGGATTCGGAGGATACATCCAACTATACATCCAACTATGTGACCTATAACTGTGTAAACAGAATGAGAATGAAAACCTATATATATATGTATATACCATATAAATATATAACACATATGTAGATATACAGTATGTCTGTCATGAACGGAACAGAGGATAGGACCCAAAAATGCACGACTCCAAAACAAATGGACAGTATCAAAAAGGAGAGGTTTAATATACGGGCAGAGGTCTGTACACAGGCAGGCAATCCAAAAAAGGCAACAGTATCCAAAAACATGAGGCAAAAAGGCGAGGTCGATAATCGGAACAGGGTCTAGTCTTACTGTGAGTCTGTGACGTGGAAACAAGGAATGCTGGAACGCGACGACGAGGTACAACGAACTGGCGACGAGAAAGAATGAGACACGAGGTTAAATGCAAGGGTTAATTAGGGTAAACGAGGCACAGGTGGGGAAGATCCTCTCAGGAGCAGGTGTGTACGAGACAGGGGGAAGACAACAACCGGAACACACACTCATGACAATGTCATATACTATAATTTTATATATATATATATATATATATATATATATATATATATATAAGAGGCTGATGCGGGAGCGCTGCACTGCTGTGCCTTATAGCTTGAATGTCAAGTTGGAAGGTTTGGTTGCGCCTGTTGTTTGAGTTGCGTGCGGACGAATGAAGATAGACAGTACGAATGAAGGAAAGATTGTTTATGAGGTAATGAAACACATGAGCGCATTTTATTGTATTTTTTAGGTAATTAGTTTGGTTGTTGAATATCAATATTGGAATGGTTGAGTCAGATTATGGTAATGAATGAATTATGTATTAATGTGTTGTTGTTTCTGCTTCTTACCAGGAGAAGGGCTGTGACATGGATTGCAAAATAGTAGAATAGGGATTAATTTGTACGTCAGATAGGTGCTTTGTTTGTGTTCACGAAATTGCACATGAGCGAGCGCTGAAAGAATTTTTTAAGGTAAGTTTATGTTAACTTGGTGGAACGGTGATCGACTGGTTAGCACATCTGCCTCACACTTCTGAGGACCCAGGTTCGAATCCGACCTCGCCTGTGTGGAGTTTGCATGTTCTCCCTGTGCCTGCGTGAGTTTTCTCCGGGCACTCCGGTTTCCTCCCACATCCCAAAAACATGCATTAATTGGAGACTCTAAAATTGCCCGTAGGTGTGACTGTGAGTGTGAATGGTTGTTTGTTTCTATGTGCCCTGCGATTGGCTGGCAACCAGTTCAGGGTGTACCCCACTTCCTGCCCGAAGTTAGCTGGGATAGGCTCCAGCACTCCCGTGACCCGCTTGAGGATCAACGGTTCAGATGCACACATGCGAGGGAGAAAATTCTCAACTACATTGGGATGAAGACAAATCATTGTTACGTGCAATTTTGGGATATAGAGATTTGATAATAATATTGTGTCTGTACATAGTTTGTGTTTGTGGCAAAACATTTTAAGAAAATATAAAATACATAGACCCAACTGGAGGATATGAGTAGGAACATGTTATTAAATTAGTATATTTCCATTATTTAAAATGCAGTGCGGTTAGATTTTCGAGTAAACCTGAAAAATACTGTTTGGGCATGCTGGTGAAGGTGTCATTTTAATAACAGGATATACACCCATCAATATCTCACAAATAAGTGCTGTCCAACTAATCTTTGTGCCTGAGAATCTGCTTCGTGAGTTACAGGCAGCAGTGCTGTGGAGAAAATCTTCAGCAGATGTCATTTTCCCAAATGGTAATGTCCACTGTTGCATGCTGCAGGTGGCCGCGGAGGAGGGTTTGGTTGAGACTGGTGCAGTGATGTGGTGAGGTGAGTTAACCAATTTTGATGAATTTTCACTAAAACCACAGGCTGACAAATAGGTACCATGGATTCTTAATCTCCGGTCATACGCGCCACCACACAACCCCGCGCACTGCACAAATAATTACTTAATGCAATCACATGTAATCAAGGAATATGGAAATTAATGGTGGTCTGCTGTAACTGAGCAATGGGCCGTTACAGGACACACCTGAGGAGGACTTTAGGAGTCCTTTTCACCTTGATGTGTCTGAAAATAAAGGTATGGTGAGTACTGTGCTGTTCCAGCACAGTCCTCAAGGCAGGAAGATCCTTTGTTACAACTCTGGATCTTGTGGCGCCAGCTGGCCACAACATATGCACAAGTGTCAGCAAGAGCAAAAGCCCTAACTGGCACATAAAAAAAGGGGGCGAGATACACATACATATCAACCATGTGGTGACGTCATTCCGGAACAGCAAAAGATTCATACTCTCACCCAAAAGACATCTAAAACTCACAGAGATGCTAAGACAAGCCAACCTACATTTCCAAACAAATGCACAAGCTAACCTAGCAGGCTTACTAGGGTACCATGACAACACGTTACACAATTGTGAACTAGCCATGGAAGATAAATTGGCAGTATAAAGCACACCACAGGAAAACCCAAACATGACATTGTTTACAGACGGGCACAGTCATTTTGACCGAAACATGGGACATGTAGTCGCATCATATGAAATCACGACACCAAATATAGGAGAAGAGAATGTGTTTTCAATCCTCGAAGCAGAAAAACTACCACCACCACACTCGGCCCAGTTGGCAGAACTCCATGCGGCCCAGCGGGCATGTCAACTACCGGAAGGTAAGACTGTAAACGTATACACAGACTCGGCCTACGTCTGCAGGGCACTGCTTGTACACATAGCTGCATGGCAAAGAAGTGATTTTACTGACCACTACAGGCACACTAGTGATACAACACAAATTGCTCCTCGAATTGGCAGTATCTGTAAAATTACCTCATGCATTCTCACTCATTCCTTCTAAAGCTGACACTTTTAAAGCACATGGTAACGCCAGTGCTGACTTAGCAACCAGGCAGGCTGGGAGATGTGCTTTTCTCTCCCTTCTCTCATCCATACAGATGTACAGTGTTTCAGACCTGGACATTGCCAAACAGTTGTCCATCCTGCTGTCCACCCTCATGAGGAGGAAA
The DNA here is from genome assembly GCF_024500385.1 of Phyllopteryx taeniolatus. Classification (NCBI taxonomy): domain Eukaryota; kingdom Metazoa; phylum Chordata; class Actinopteri; order Syngnathiformes; family Syngnathidae; genus Phyllopteryx; species Phyllopteryx taeniolatus. Next base: position 1,946,116 of record NW_026903162.1, read on the forward strand.
AGGACTGCGGACCAAAGACCCGCGAGGCGTCCCAGATGAGTATAAATTAGTTGACCAAATTGCAGCAGGTTTCGAGTCTACTTTCGTATGGATAACCCCCAACAAAAGCATAGATCGCATAAACTACATACATTGTAATGTTCAAAGGTTGACACATTTTACACGTGATGGCTTCGAGGAGGTGCATGCCCAACTGGCTGCCACCTCGTTAGTTGCCTATCAGAACAGACTGGCACTCAACTCCATATTGGCAGTAAGAGGAGGCGTGTGCTCCATGTTTGGCGAAAGCTGCTGCACATTCATTCCCAATAATAGGGCCCCAGATGAAAGCCTCACCAAAACACTTAACGGTCTGAGGGCCTTATCTAATGAACTTAAAGAACAATCAGGAATAACTGATCCGTTTCATGATCTACTGGAAAGATTGTTTGGCAAATGGAAAGGGATAATTGGTAGTTTGATAATCTCAATTGGCACTATACTTGGGGGTTTTTGTGTTTTGCGGTTGTTGTTGTATTCCCTTCATTAGGGCGCTGATCATCAGCTGCATCAATCGAATGGTGGGTCGTCTAGAGAACCACCCCCCCCTATACCAAAAGCCGGAGAGGACGGCCCTCCTGCAGGATCCAGAGGAGGAAACATCTGAGCTCCAACTGGAGCTGGCGGCGTTGGACTTGGCACACTACGACCTGGAACTGGATGCGGATATCATCTTTGGACCTGATGTCGACGTGGGACTTTAGTGCAGGGTCTACATTACACAATGTCGCTAATGTTAACACATGGTACCGCTGCTGCAGGGAAAGTTTATTACTTCGGCTGCTCATTGTATATATGGGGTTCCGAGGACCTCATGGACTTTTAGGGGGAGTTAGTCCCCACCCTTCTGTTTCAATCACTGCTGGACTTTAAGTCAAACGTGTTGGGGGGCCGGGTACTTCGGTGTTGGTATGGGGGTTGACATATAGGACACACATAAAGTGCCATGCACACACACTTAGGGAGAAGTAGTCCCCACCTTTTTTCTCTAATACATATTGTTAGGTTTTTCCAACTGTCGCAGACACCTACCCACCGCCCAGTGCCGGAGTTTAAGTCAAACCCGTTGGGGGGCCGGGTACTTCGGTGTTGGGTATGGGGGTCTACATCTAGGATACACATAGTTCACACACAATATTTGTGAGGTGACCCAGTTGGGCCACCTCAACAGCGAGAGTTGTTATAAATTACTGGCTGCACGCTTACACAACACTGCATACACTTTTGTTTGATACATCCCATTACAGATAAGCATCCAGATATCCTTCTAAACATATAATTGCATTACACTTGGTTGTACCGACACCACAAACGCAGAACATATCAACATAGGGTGCAGTGGGAAGTTCACTCCGGGCGCACTCTCCGCACCCCGGAACCTTCAATAACTCAGAGCGTTGGTAGTGTGTGTGCCACTCGATGTAAGTAAAACTGACACAATCAATATGGCGGATGTAAAAAAGGTCCAGCAGAGGATGTACTTCCTGCGGCTTCTGAGAAAGCACGGCCTGCCACCGGAGCTGCTGAGACAGTTCTACACAGCGGTCATCGAATCAGTCCTGTGTTCTTCCATCACAGTCTGGTTTGGTGCTGCTACAAAAAAGGACAAACTCCAACTGCAACGGACAATCAAAACTGCTGAAAGGATTGTTGGTACCCCCTACCCACCCTTGAGGACTTGCACGCTGCCAGAACTAAGACAAGAGCGTGCAAAATCCTCTCTGACCCTCCGCATCCCGGTCACCAGCTCTTCCAGCTCCTTCCCTCAGGTAGGCGCTACCGATCAATGCAAACTAGAACTAGTAGACATTCCAACAGCTTCTTCCCTCTTGCGATCAACTTCTTAAACACCGAACCAGTAATTCCATTAACACAAGCTGGCAATTTTTTGACTTGAGTTCGTTGTCACATTTCTGTGGGGCCAATTATGTATTACTCGTGCACTCACTGTAGTTGTCTCGCCGTGCTGCACTATTTGCATATACTGGCCACTCATGCCAGAGTAGCATCTGCTCCATTTGCACACTGATTGAGGAGTATCTGCAACATTTGCACAACCAACATTGTCCCAGACTATCGCACTACTCGTCACTTTAAACCGCATACACTCCTTGAAGTCTCAGCGCCCTTTGCACAATGGTCATTGCACCGGTTATAGAAAGTTATAGAAAGTGGAGCACACTCTGTCTCTGGGTGCCGCGGTCTCGGGGCGCGATGGGAACATTCGATTGAATTTCCGAACGGACCCCAAACACTAGGGTTAAGCTACGATTGGTCCGCGACTGCATGACGTCGTGACTGCATGACGTCACTTCTGCGGTCTCTTTTCCATGGGCATTGGTCTGGACCAAGTGGACCAAAAGTCAATTTAAGTTCAATAAATTGCTGAGATTTAAAAAATAATAACTTTGAAAAGGAAATTTGAGATGGGTCTATAGCTTGCGAACATGGACGCGTCCAGTGTTCTATCATTTGAGAGCGTTAGGAAACTCGCCTAACTGAAGTGAGCAATTGATTATTTGCTGCAAATCAGCTAACACAGACTTCGCAAGAGATTTGAAAAAGTCAGGTGGTGTTGAGTTAAAACAGCTTGTTGATGGTTTCAGCTGCTGAACCGGTTTCTCTACAGTTTTTTGATCAACTATATCAAATTCTGGCGGCACGGTGGCCGACTGGTTAGAGCGTCAGCCTCACAGTTCTGAGGTGTGGGGTTCAATCCCCGTCCCCGCCTGTGTGGAGTTTGCATGTTCTCCCCGTGCCTGCGTGGGTTTTCTCCGGGCACTCCGGTTTCCTCCCACATCCCAAAAACATGCATGAATTGGAGACTCTAAATTGCCCGTAGGCATGACTGTGAGTGCGAATGGTTGTTTGTTTCGATGTGCCCTGCGATTGGCTGGCAACCGGTTCAGGGTGTACCCCGCCTCCTGCCCGATGACAGCTGGGATAGGCTCCAGCACGCCCGCGACCCTAGTGAGGAGAAGCGGCTCAGAGAATGGATGGATGGATATCAAATTCTGACATGGTAATAGAGTTTTCAGATCTATCGTTTTATCATTTTGCTGATTTGTGCTGATATTTAACCTGATGGATTGTATTTTTTCACAAAAATAACAAGAAAATTCATTACATTTATCCACTGTTAGGAGTTCTGGAGCTATTTGATGTGTGTGTGTGTGTGAGGGGGGGGGGGGGGGGGGGGTTGCAAGCTTGTCAACCACAGCAAACAGTATTGTTGAAGTTCTTACTGAGGATTTCAGAAAAGTGTTACTGTCTAGCCCTGACTAACTCTTGGTTAAAATTACAAAGACTTAGTCTGTAGAGGTCATAGTTAATTTGGAGTTTAGTTTTTCTCCACTTACATTATGCTTTCCTACCCTTTTATTTAGAGGTCTTTACCATCATTGTCCTCTTCCACTGTGTTCTAGGTCACCTCAAGATTGTCTTAGTTTTAATAGGAGTGACAGCATTCATGACATTTGAGATTTTCCAGGTGAAATTATCCAAAAGTTCATCAACTGTCTCAGCATTCACAGTTTGTGGCACAGCTATGGTGGTGGTACTCTCATTGATGTACCTTTTCTTAATAGACATAGAGGTTGTCTGAACTTTTGGAAGAATCTGTAATTCAAAGAATACACAAAAATAGTCAGAAATAGCCATATCCTTAACGTCAACTGATAGACTTTCAACATCCTTAGGTGACCAGGTCTAAGATGAGACCTTGAGTGTGGGTTGGACTCTTAATATGTTGAGAGCGGTCAAATGTGTCTAGTATAGCAGAGAGTTCTTTAGATTTTATTTCCGTTACTGTCAACATGAACGTTCAAGTCTCCCGTTATGACAAAATTGTCGTAGTTGTAATAATTAACAGCATTTCTGAAAAATCCTCCATAAATTTTCTTTTGTATCTTGGAGGTCTATACATTATTAAAACAATGACCTTTGGGTCACCTTTAACTAAAAAACTGAGATAATCAAAAGAGCTAAAATCACCCACTATAATTTTTTTTCACTGAAATAATGACTTAAAAATAACAGCAATACCACCGCCTTTTTCCCCTATTCGACACTTGTTCATAAAATTTAAATTTGCTGGTGTTGCCTCATTTCAAATGGTATTACAGCTACTTTCTGTTAGACATTTAGTAGCAAAAGTCTAGATCATAGGTTGTAATGACGTCATTAATCAACATTGATTTATTCCCCAGTGACCTGATATTGAAAAGAGCCAGTCTTACAGCGATAACTGGAGACAATGGTTTGATAGATTCACATTGTATCCTCACTAAGTTTGTAGTTCTACTTTTTTGTGCCATATTTCTTTGACCAACTTTCTGTCCCTTGTAATTTCAGGGATGAAAAATGCTTGATCTCCATAGGGGTCTGACTTATTCTGGAAAAGACCCCGCAGATAGTCAGATTTGCAGATTCTTCATGAGAGGCCAGTCTAGTACCCGCACTCTTTTACTACAAAGCCATGCTGTTGTAACACATGCAGAATGTGGTTTGGCATTGTCTTGCTGAAATAAGCAGGAGCGTCCATGAAAAAGATGTTGCTTGGATGGCAGCATATGTTTCTCCAAAACCTGCATGTACCTTTCAGCATTAATGGTGCCTTCACAGATGTGTAAATTACCCATGCCATTGGCACTAACACAGCTCCGTACCATCACAGATGCTGGCTTTTGAACTTTGCGTCCATAAGAGTACGGATGGCTCTTTTCCTCTTTGGCCCGGAGGACACGACGTCCACAATTTCCCAAAACAATTTGAAATGTGGACTTGTTGGACCACAGAACACTTTTCCACTTTGCATCAGTCCATCTTAGATGAACTCGGGCTCAGAGAAGCCGGCGGGTGTTATTGATAAATGGCTTTTGCTTTGCATAGTAGAGTTTCAAGTTGCATTTACGGATGTAGCGGTGAACTGTATTTACTGACATTGATTTTCTGAAGTGTTCCCGAGCCCACGTGGTGATATCCTTTACACATTGATGTCGGTTTTTGATGCAGTGCCGCCTGAGGGATCAAAGGTCGTATAACATTTATCAGTTTGAACATTAAATATTGTGTCTTTGTAGTTTATTCAATTAAATTAAGGTTGAACATGATTTGCAAATCATTGTATTCTGTTTTTATTTATGTTTAACACAATGTCCCAACTTCATTGGAATTGGGGTTTTACATATAAATAGAACTCTTCATTTAAGCCTGCCTGTTTTTATTTTTATTTGTTTTGTCCAATTGTTGTCTTCAGAGAAAGCATGGCTCATCTGGAGAGATACAAAAATCTCACGATATGTATTTTATTGGGTTGAAAAATATCAATTTACTTTTTTACTTAAGTACATTTACAAATCTGTATTTTTGTACTTTTAGTAAGGGAGGAGCTTCAGTACTTTTACCAGTTATTTTTTTTTAAGTATCAGTACTTAAGTGCTTAATACCAATACTTTTGACATCGCTGCAAACAGCCGTCAAGATATGTTATATGAGGTTCTTCAGTTAGTTACTAGAATAACAAAAGTCAAATTGGGCAAGTCAAATTTTTATGGGTTCCTGCACATGAAAGGGTTAAAAGGAATGAGAGGGTGGATAAGTTGGCAAAGGGGGCTTTGGAGAAAAGGAAAGTAGAAATTAAGAGTATTAGTAAAGCAGAGATAAAAAGTATTATATGGTGTAAAATCAATCAAATATGGCAGGAAACCTGGGATAGAGTGGGAAAAGGAAGACATCTATATAAATTGTAAAAATTATCTTAACGTTAATATAGTGTAGGTAGTGAGCAGAAAAGAGAGGAAACAATGTTAATAAGATTAAGGTTGGGACACTGTGGTTTAAATGATTTAGCAATTGGCTACAAAATAACAAGAGTGAAAAATTTAAGGGGCTCTGAATACTTTCCGTACCCACTGTATGCTCAAGCATTGTAGGAAAGAATTGAGATGTCTGTTCCAGAGTTTGAACAGAAGGAGGCGGTAAGTTGGCTGCCAAACGCCGTAAAACACAAAGAAGAAGCAGCAGCAGAAGAAGAAGAAGCAGAAGAAGAAGCAGCAGAAGAAGAAGAAGCAGCAGCAACCCCTGACTCCGCCCCGTTTGTGCACGGTGTAAGACGTTCGTTTTGTTTTTTTTTTGTTTTTTTTTGCCAAGCGAAATACCACTCATCTCTCAAATTGGTTTGTTCACCAGGCTGCCATGTCTACCCACGATTCGGCCAACATGAAGCTTCCACCTATACAGTCCACGGCTGGAGCCGTACCGGTCCGGAATGAGAAAGGTTAGACTTAAACGACGTAAAGCTAATGCTAACGCGAAGCATCAGTCTTGTTCAGCGTGATAACGATTTTGCTTCTTGTCGATTTAGTAAAAATACAGACACTTTCCAAATAATTAGAATAGCATGGAAAGGTTTATTTTCATAATTCCATTCAAAAAGTAAAACTTTAATAGATTATAGATTCAGGGCCCACAATTTAAAGCATGTATTTATTTTTACATAAATTTGGCTTCCAGCTCACGAAATCCACGAAATCAGGAATTCAAAGAAAATTTGAATACTGTGAAGAAATAACCATTTACTTCTCAGTTTTTGTAGAAAAAAAAAATTAGGGTCACATAAAAATCAAAATATGGTACTTTCAAAACAATGTTAATCTTCAATACCTGATTGGGAATCCCTTCAATCACTGCCTCGCTACGCCGTGGCATTGAAACAATCAGCCTGTGGCATTGCCTGGGAGTTATGGAAGTCTAGATTTCCTTGATGCAGTCAGGTCTTCCTTGTTTTTGGGTCTGGTGCCCCTCATCCTCTTGATAATACCCCATAGATTCTCAATGGGATTTAGATCCGGCGAGTTGGCTGGCCAGTCAAGCACTGTGATGGCATGGGTATCAAACCAAGTTTTGGTGCTTCTGGCAGTATGGGCAGGGGCCAGGTCCTGCTGGGAGATGAAATCTGCATCTCCATACAGATCCTCAGCAGAAGGAATCAGGAAGTCTTCTAAAACATTCTGGTAGACTGTTGTGGTGACCCTGAGTTTACCAACACCTGCACTGGACATTGCACCCCAAATCATGACTGACTGTGGATATTTCACGCTGGACCGCAAGCAGCTTGGGTTCTGTTCTTCACCCGTCTCCCTCCAAACCCTTGGATCTTGATTCCCGAATGAAAGGCACACTTTCATCGGAAAAGAGGACCTTGTACCACTGACCAACAGTCCAATCCTTATTCTCCTTGGCCCAGTTGAGACGCTTCCTATGTTGACTCAGGCTCAGAAGCGGCTTGACCCGATGAAGCCAACAGTTGTAGCCCATCTCCCGGATGCGTCTGAATGTGGTGGTTTTTGAAGGTGTGACTCCCGCCTCATTCCACTCTTTATGAATCTCTACTAGATTCTTAAATCGTCTCTGTTTGATAATCCGCTGAAGCGCACAGTCATCTCTAATCTGGTGCATCTTCTCCTGCCACATCTTGTCCCTCTGCTAGACTTCAAGTTTATATGATATCCTAGGACACAGCACTCTGTGAACAGGCAGCTCCTTCACTATGAACTTTTGTGGCTTACCCATCCTATGGGGGGTATCAATGATGGTCTTCTGGCCATTTGTCAAGTCTGCAGTCTTCCCCATATTGAAGCCAACTCAAACAATTGAACCAAACTGAAGCAATTTAATGACACCTGGAGAAACCTGTGCAGGTGCTTTGAGTTTAGTAGATGATTAGTGTGTGACACTCCGTTTAAAACATTTGGCCTGATTTCTTCACAGTATTACAATTTTTTGAATTCCTTATTTTGTGGGTTTTATGAGCTGTAAACTCAAATTATGTAAAAATAAAAAAATTAATACTTGAAATAGTTTAAATTGTGCACCGTGAATCTATAATCAAGGAAGGTTTAACTTTTTGAATGGAATTATGGAAATAAATAAACTTTTCCATGATATACATTTTTTTGGGAAATGGTCTATGTCGATGTAAATGGTTTAAATCATATTATATCCTTATACGAGAAATACCAATGAAGTGCATGATGATGGATACATTGACTCTCAATCAATGTGACATTAAGTTAACAATATGTTAGAATAATAATAGTCTTTGACTCACAATCAACATGACATTAGTAAATTAAAGAACAATATTGTACAATAATAGAATAATATCTAATCATTTATCGTTTGACAGTTATTTTAATGAAACTAACTAACAGTAATTTAACTTGTACATTTATAGTGGTGCGTAAACCCTGTCTGAATCAGTTAAAGCTTATCATTGTTGGTACCTTTTTTATATTAGTTGATAAGGCTATAAAAATGTATTTTGTGCATATTCTGTACATAAACCAACTGAAAAGCTGGAATAATTAATTAATTGTCCTGGGTGAGCTGGAGCCTATCCCAGCTGACTCTGGGCGAGAGGCGGAGTAAACCCTGAACTAGTCGCCAGCCAATCGATGGGCACATATTAACAAAAAAACATTCACACCTACGGGCAATTTAGAATCTTGATGTGCTAACCAGTTGTCCACCGTGCCGCCGGAATCGTTTAGTAATAATTGATAAATCGTATTCCAATTAGCTTAAAAAACATTGACTTTGTATGTAATATATCTGTTTGTCGTTTTCCAGGAGAAATCTCAATGGAGAAGGTGAAGGTGAAAAGATATGTGTCAGGCAAACGTCCAGACTACGCACCGATGGAGTCATCAGACGAGGAAGAGGAGGATTTCCAGTTTGTTAAAAGGGGAAAGGAAATTGAACCTGAGATGGAACAGGAGGAAGAGGATGTATCTGACCCACGTCTAAAGCGTTTGCTCAACCGTGTCTCTGAGGATGTAGAGGAGAGGTATCGCATGTCTCCTGACATTTGATATTTTGAGCTCCTCAGACTGACAGTACGCACATTCAAATTTGACCTCGTTGTTTTCATCTTTACTCAGGCTTGCGAGACATCGACAGATTGTAGAGCCTGAAGTTGTCGCTGAGAGTAGCGAAGACTCTGATGAAGGGACGTGGCATCCACAACGTGAGGAGAGCAGTGAGGATGAAGAGGAGGAAGAGGAAGAAGTTGACGATGAGGTTCACATTTAAATAAATATTATACAATTATTGGGCATAATTCAAATACATTATTTTCATCATGGGGTTCTCAGTTTACAACTGCATCAACATGTGTTTTGAAGTTACAAACTGCTTTCACTGAACTCGTCTGTGCAGCAGCATAAGAATATGTTCTCAACCGGAAGGCATGCTCAGTTACTGCTGTACTTACTGTTTCTCATTGAGTTGTCTTCTATTTGTGACCTAGACGTGTTTTCATACATGTATTATTGTAACTATAACTTTATTACTGTGTTAGCGTTGGTCAGTGATATACTTCATTGCAGCGTAAGAATACGGCACAAGAAAGCAAACTCAGATACTGCCGGGCTTATTGTTTTTCACTTGTTTTATATTTATGACCCTTAAGGGTTTTACATTCAAGTATTTACTGTAAGTCAAGTTGAGTCAATTTTATTTCTGTAGCTCTAATTCATAACAGAAGTTATCAACAAGCATTTTCCACATTGAGCAGGTCAGAAGAAAAGAAAAAAGAAACCCACATGAGCAAGCACTTGGCGACAGAGGCAAGGAACAACTCCTTCTCAGCCAGTGATTTCCAACCTTTGTATATTTTACAATTGAAAAATCTCACGGCACACCAACAAACAAAAATGTCACAAAAAGTGGATACATTAATTATTGTATGTACTGCCTGCCATCTAATAGAAGATCATTTATTTGTTCTGTCTCTCACTTTGCCTCACTGGCATAAATAGATTAATAAAGATACATTATTAAGTAAAATTTAACGTTTCCCACGGCACACCTGAAGAGCGCTCACGGCACACCAATGTGTCCCGGCACACTGGTTGGGAATCACTGCTCTAAGCGAAGAACTTCAAACATAATCCGGGCTTTGTGGGGCGAAGGTCTACATTGGCCGGTTGGGTTGCAATGAAGAGACGAGTAGAGGGACAAAGACAGAAAACAGGAAGGAAGGTTTGAGCAATTGAGGGAGGGACGAGAGAACAATGGGCACAACAGCAGCCGTATCAACATCAGTATTAGTCCCATGAGGAAATAATTACGACTTTACTACTGAGTTAGCGTAGGTTAGTAATCGACTATGGTACTAAAATATTCTTTGTGCAGGAAATTGAGAGACGTCGTGCAATGATGCGTCAACGGGCTTTGGAACGCAAGACTGAAGAAATGGAGGTCTTGGAGGTGGAGGAGGAAGGCAAATCTGGGGAGGAATCGGAGTCTGAGTCTGAGTATGAAGAGTATACAGATAGTGAAGATGAAGCAGAGCCCAGACTTAAACCAGTCTTCATCCGCAAGTAAGCGCTGCTTCTATAATTTGTGACAACCGTGTGCCACATTCTCTGCTGTGTCAACCTTTTTGTTACTGAAAGCCAATCCCAGCTGACTTCCAAGCCAGAAATGTGTGATTGTTATTCAGTTGATTGGTGTAGTCCTGTGTCATCCCAACAATTATATCAAATGTATTAGCTTTCTAAAGTTGATTTGGTACACCCTGAATGTGTTTGCTGCCCAGGAAAGACAGAGTGACAGTCGCAGAGCGGGAAGCGGAGCAGCAGAAGCAAAGAGAGCTGGAGGCCGAGGCCAAGAGGCAGCAGGAGGAACGGAGACGCTACACACTGAAGATAGTAGAAGAGGAGGCTAAGAAGGAGTTTGAGGAGAATCGGCGCACCCTGGCCGCTCTGGATAACCTCGACACAGATGGCGAGAACGAGGAGGAGGAGTATGAAGCCTGGAAAGTTCGGGAACTGAAACGAATTAAGAAGGACCGAGAAGCTAGAGAAGTGTGAGTACAAGCTGACACTTTGTCTATTACAAAATGTTGGCAAACATTTCTCACTTTAGCCAAACTCCCTCGCCTTGAGGATATGGCAAAAAAAATCCAATTTGTTCAATTCTAAAACACTGCTTGAATAACAGTTATATGGTCTTGATCGAATTGGTAATATATTGTTTATGTTGGCAGGATGGAGAAGGAAAAGTCAGAAATTGAGCGATTCCGTAATATGAAGGATGAGGAGCGCAGGACTGAGCTCCGCAACAATGGCAAAGTCATCACCAACAAAGCATCCAAAGGCAAATACAAGTTCCTTCAGAAGTACTACCACAGAGGAGCCTTCTTTTTGGTGAGTTGCAACACAGGTGCATTGTGGGACAAGGTATTTATAGTCACTGCAATCTGGTGTGGTGTAGATTTATGTCTTATGGGCCACAAATTATTTGGACAAAAAAAGCATCACGCTGCAAGGGAGAAAATGCAATGTAAATATAATTAGCATAACTGATGCTTTGTCGATGTTTTTACGTAGTATGGGCACTACCTTGCAAAGGACAACCCTATTTGCCTTTTGGCTACCGCAGTGGTGTCAAACTAATTTGAGCCACATCGTAGTTATGGTTTCTCTTTGAGGGCCGTTCTGGCTGTGAACCCACATGAATGTATCATCGCTTCATATTATTACACATAAATTGATGGATAGCTACTATTAAAATCAGAAGGCAGTAAAAACTTTCTTCGACCACAGCATTACTATTACTAGTATTATTATTATTTATTTTAAAAAGAGCATTGGTAACAAACAAAATGCTTGCAATATCTCAATATTTTTAAAAGTGAAGGCAATTTGCAATTTTGGTATTTTAGCTGGAAACGAAGTAGATGCCCATGATTTGGCTTCGCGGGCCACATAAAATGAGGTGGCGGGCCGAATCTGGCCCCCGGGCCACCAGTTTGCCTGTGGGCAAGAGTAAATGGTAGGGGTGTCCTGATTCATCTATCCATCAATTTTCCGTACCGCTTATCCTCACTAGGTTTGCGGGCGTGCTGGAGCCTATCCCAGCTATCTTCGGGCGAGAGGCGGGGTACACCCTGTACTGGACTCCAGCCAATCGCGTGGCACATATGAACAAACAGCCAATCGCTCTCACATTCATATCTATGGGCAATTTAGTCTTAAGTTAACCTACCAAGCATGTTTTTGGGATGTGGGAGGAAACCGGAGTACCTGGAGAAAACCCACACAGGGATGGGGAGAACATGCAAACTCCACACAGGCGAGGCCAGATTTGAACGCGGGTCCTCAGAACTGCGAGGCAGATGTATTAACCAGTCGTCCACCAAGTTAATATATATATATATATATATATATATATATATATGTATATATATGTATATATATATATATATATATATATATATATATGTATATATATATATATATATGTATATATATATACACACACACACACACAGTGGGGGTACGAAAAGTATTCAGACCCCCTTACATTTTTAACTCTGTTATATTGCAGCCATTTTCTAAAATCATTTAAGTTCATTTTTTTCCTCATTAATGTACACACTTATTGACAGACAAAATGGAATTGTTGAAATTTTTGCAGATTTATTAAAAAAGAAAAACTGAAATATCACAGCCATAAGTATTCAGACCCTTTGCTATGACACTCCTATATTTAACTTGGATGCTTTCCATTTTTTCTGATCATCCTTGAGATGGTTCTACACCTCTATTGGAGTCCAGTTGTTTGATTATACTGATTGGACTTGATTAGGAAAGCCACACACCTGTCTATATAAGACCTGACAGCTCACAGTCCATGTCAGAGCAGATGAGAATCATGAGGTCAAAGGAACTGCCTGAAGAGCTCAGAGACAGAATTGTAGCAAGGCACAGATCTGGCCAAGGTTACAAAAAAATCTCTGCTGCAGTTAAGGTTCCTAAGAGCACAGTGGCCTCCGTAATCCTTAAATGGAAGACGTTTGGGACGACCAGAACCCTTTCTAGAGCTGGCTGTCCGGCCAAACTGAGCAATCGGGGGAGAAGACCCTTGGTGAGAGAAGTAAAGAAGAACGCAAAGATCACCGTGGCTGAGCTCCAGAGATGCAGTTGGGAGAAAGTTCTAGAAAGTCAACCATCACTGCAGCCCTCCACCAGTTGGGGCTTAATGGCACAATGGCACGACGGAAGCATCTCCTAAGTGCAAGACACATGAAAGGCCGCATGGAGTTTGCTAAAAAAAACACCTGAAGGACTCATAGATGGTGAGAAATAAGATTCTCTGGTCAGATGAGACCAAGATAGAACTTTTTGGCCTTAATTCTAAGCAGTATGTGTGGAGAAAACCAGGCACTGCTCCTCACCTGTCCAACACAGTCCCAACAGTGAAGCATGGTGGTGGCAGCATCATGCTGTGGGGGTGTTTTTCAGCTGCAGGGACAGGACAACTGGTTGCAATGGAAGGAAAGATGAATGCAGCCAAGTACAGTGATATCCTGGACGAAAACCTTCTCCAGAGTACTCAGGACCTCAGACTGGGCCGAAGGATCACCTTCCAACAAGACAATGACCATAAGCACACAGCTAAAATAACAAAGGAGTGGCTTCAGAACAACTCCGTGACTGTTCTTGAATGGCCTAGCCAAAGCCCTGACTTAAACCAAATTGAGCATCTCTGGAGAAACCTGAAAATGGTTGTCCACCAACGTTCACCATCCAACCTGACATAACTGGAGAGGATCTGCAAGGAGGAATGGCATAGGATCCCCAAATCCAGGTGTGAAAAAATTCTTGCATCATTCCCAAAATTACCGTTGGCTATATTAGCTCAAAAGGGTGCTTCTACTAAATACTGAGGAAAGGGTCTGAATACTTATGGCTGTGTGATATTTCAGTTTTTCATTTGAGAAAAAAAATTAACTTGAATGATTTTAGCAAATGGCTGCAATACAACAAAGAGTGAAAATTGAAGGGTGTCTGAATAATTTCCCTACCCACTGTACATACATATATCTAAACTGTGCGGCAAAAAAGTATTTAGTCAGCCACCAATTGTGCAAGTTCTCCTACTTAAAAAGATGAGAGAGGCCTGTAATTTTCATCATTGGTATACCTCACCAATGAGAGACAAAATGATAAAAAATAAAATAAAAATCCAGAAAATCACATTCTGATTTTAAAATAATTTATTGGCAAATTATGGTGGATAAGTATTTGATGAATAACAAAAGTTCATATCAATACTTTGTTATATACCCTTTGTTGGCAATGACAGAGGTCAAATGTTTTCTGTAAGTATTCACACCTACGGGAAATTTAGAGTCTCCAATTAATGCATGTTTTGGGGATGTGGGAGGAAACCGGAGTGCCCGGAGAAAACCGGGGAGAACATACAAACTCCACACAGGCGGGACCGGGGATTGAACCCGGGTCCTCAGAACTGTGAGGCTGACGCTCTAACCAGTCGCTCACCATGCATACACATAAAACAAAATAAAATACTTGAAATTGTTCAAATTGGGTGCCCTGAATCTATAATCTATTCAGGTTTTACTTTTTGAATGGAATTATGGAAATAAACTTTTCCATGATATTCTAATTTTTGGGAAAGGGGCTGTAATATACTGAGAAAGTATATTTGCAATAGTGCAAAAAATATTGTACAGACTAAAAAAAGTAAAGTAACAACTAATGAAAATCTGGTGCGAAGCAAGAACTGTGATATAGCGGAGGATTACTGCATCTGTATTCTATGATGATAAATTGCAGGGACTCATTGTTCCCGGGTTGGAACTCATTCATTCCATGACATTTGAATCCTGGGACTCACATAGTCTCATGTGTAAAATGATCTACGCATAATACAAAATTAGTAAAGTGTGTATGATTATCGGCCAAAATTCAAGCCTGCAGTATCGGATCGGAAGTCAAAATGTTTCATCGGGACATCCCTGGTAAATGGTGTAGGTCCTTTGTATGAGTAACATGATTTGTGTTGCAGGATGAGGAGGACGATGTTTACAAGAGAGACTTCAGTGCACCCACTCTGGAGGATCACTTCAACAAAACCATCTTGCCTAAAGTCATGCAGGTCTGCGCCTATTTCGTACAACAGCAAGATTTACTTTCTTAATCCATTTGAAATGTGCATGTGATATGGGAAAAATATTACAGTAGCGTCAAAACTACTACACAGGTCAGATTGGCAAATCAGGACTTGACTGCCAGTGGTGTACAACTAACTGTATTTTGACAACATACTTGGAAGATGTGTCTTTATCTTTTTTGACATTTTTTGTCTTTCATCCCAATCAGGTTAAAAACTTTGGCCGGTCCGGACGTACCAAGTATACTCACCTGGTGGATCAGGACACCACGTCGTTTGACTCTGCGTGGGCTCAGGAAAGTGCTCAGAACAACAAGTTCTTTAAGCAGAAGGCAGCGGGAGTTAGAGACGTGTTTGACAGGCCCGCAGTGAAGAGGAAGAAGACATAAAATTCGTGTTCATCAGTGCACTCAGCCCTTGCCTGGACTTTACGTTGTATAAGAAAACATTGTTTCAATCAATCTTAAAAGACTAAATACATTAAGATGTTTGAAAACTGATGTGTATTTTGACCAATAATGTTTATTGTCCCAGATGAAATACAACTGTCAGACTTGTTCTCCATTACTCAAGCTCTTTAAGAGCTAGTCAGTTAAATGGGTCAAGATGTGCAGTAATTTTGTACATATTCACCATGGTTTGACTGTGATTTGCAAAGATGTTTTCATTGCTCTTCCATCTTTGAGTTTTTTTTTTTTAAATAAATGTATTTTCACAATTTAAAAGGTAGAGCATTTATATAAACAAGCACACAGAGACAAAATTTGTTTATTGTGAAAAGTTTTTTCCCCCTCCAAAGATTAAACTACATTTACTTTGAAGAGTCAATCCTAAGGAAATTGGTCTCAAGAAAAACGGTGAGTCCTGTGTGTGCGCGTGCACATTCAGCTGGTCAGAGCCACCAGAGCTTCCACCACGTTGCCCATGTGTTCTCTCAGACTGCGCTCTGCTGTGAACCTCGAAATCTCCATCTCTGACATCTGTGTCACAACATGAACATCACGAACACACTGTTTTAATATCAAAGGGTGTTGGGGAGAGATTTGGAAACTCAAAACATTTATGACTGCGCACAACCTCTTCCCCAAATTGACCTGTTGAAAATAGCTTTTCAATTTGAAAGTCTTCTTTTCACTTTATATTTTAGATGTTACTTCACACCCAAATTCTAAAATTGCTCTTAAATATTTTTATTCTTATACCAATTAGGGTTGACAACAGTTTCGTTGCTTTACATTTGATTGGAGATGTACGCTGTATACTCCTAAAGTAGTTTAGAGGAACTTGATGTGCTCTACTTTTACAGAGAACATGCTGCCATGCTTTAATAACTAAACCCCAAAACAACTACTGTTATCGCTTTGGCTCCTGTCATTAACCTAGGTTATATGTTCTTGTATAACACCATGTCCATTGGATAAGATACTAAAACTTCAAACCTAATATGTGACAAGATATTTGGAATTCCAGAAATACTGACAGATGAGACTTACAATTAACTCCACATCCTCTTTCTTGATAGTGACTTTGGCCAACTCTTTTTCTCTGCAAGATCAAATGACAACAAAAATTACCCGTTTTCATTGCAACCTTCAGATATACTTAGGCAGTATTTCTATAGCTGTGAGATGTAACATCTAAGTACATGTGCAATATGTAAGATGGACAAAGTAATCCTTTCAATTATACAGTAAAAATTGTTACATAGTATGTTTTTTACTTCCTACAATGATACAATGGAAATTTGAAACTATTCATATTCAGACCGATCTTACCTCTCTTGTTTGGCTTTCTGTTCTCGTGACCTTCTATCTCCAATTACTGACATAGCCTGGAGAAACAAACAAATGTACATCAAAAACTTAAAATGCTGTTTTTTTTTTAAAATGGTAATTTCATTTAAGGGGGAAATTTTTTTTGTAATTACCCCCTTGTTAAATCATAAATTAATTGTGGCTAATTACAACTTTTGGTTAATTTTCACTGATCACACCCAAGCCTGATTACCTCCAGACCTGTTCAAGAAATCACTAACAGAATCTGCCCTGACAAAATAAAGTTGGACAAATTATCTAAAAAAGCTGCAACAAAGTGACGATCTAAACAGATTCAACAGTAGTCACGAAAAAGTAATTGACATCTATCAGTCTGGAAAGGGCTGCAAAGCCATTCCTCAAGCTTTAGGATTCCAGTGAACCATAGGGAGAGACATTAACCTCAAATGGAGAAACGCAATGACTCATCCAGGAGGCCACAAAGGAACTCAGGACAACATCTAGAGAACTGCAGGCCTCCTTTGCCCAAGTCTAGGTCCGTGTTCACAACACAACAATAAGGAAGAGACTGGGGAAAAATGGCATCCATGGCAGCATTCAAAGGCGAAAACCAGTGCTGACCAAAAATAACAAAGGCTTGTCTTACTTTTGCAACAACAACAAAAAAAAACATCTGAAAGATGACATTTGGGAGAATATTATATGGACTGACAAAATTAAAGTTGACCTTTTTGGAAGGTGTTCGTCTTGTTAAATCTGGGGTAAATGTAGCACAGAATTTACCAACAGTAAAACATGATGGTGGTAGTGTGATAGTCTTGGGCTGCTTTCCCATTCAGGACCTGGGCAACTTGCTGTGATTGATGGAACCATTAATTCTGCTCTTTAACAGAAAATCCAAAAAGGAGAATGTTCAGCCATCAGTTCATGACCTCAAACTGAAGCACACTTCTGCAGCAGGATAATGGTCCAAAACACATCAGGAAGTCAACTTCTGAATGGCTTAAAAAAACAAAATGAAGGTTTTGGAGTGCAAAGTCTGGACCTGAATCCAATTGAAATGCAGTGGCATGACCTAAAAAAAAAAGGGCGTTCATGCTTGAAAACCCTCCATTTTTTGCTGAATTAAAAGAATTCTGCAAGGAAGAGTGGGCCAAAATATCTCCACAGAGATGTTAAAGACTCATTGCTAGTGATAGAAAACACTTGATTTCAGTTGTTCCAGCTGAGGATGGCCCAAGCAGTTATTACATCGAGTGGGGGGGGGGGGGGGGGCATTACTTTTTCACACAGGGCCAGGTAACAAAGTTGTTTTTTCCCCCTGAATAAGAGAAATCACCATTTAAAAACAGGATTTCAAGTTCACTTGGGTTATATTTACTGATTTTATAAATATATATACACACACACACACACTTGTTTGACGATCTTAAACAAAGTGGGTAAACTAAAAATACAAGAATTTGAGAAGCCAATACTTTTTCACAGCACTGTGTGCATACCTTTATATATATATACACACACACCTTTTTTTTAAGTAAAAAAAAAAACAGCCTTTTACAAACCATGGTACTGAAATGGACTGCCCTCTTCACATTATGAGTGA
The DNA here is from genome assembly GCF_024500385.1 of Phyllopteryx taeniolatus. Lineage (NCBI taxonomy): Eukaryota > Metazoa > Chordata > Actinopteri > Syngnathiformes > Syngnathidae > Phyllopteryx > Phyllopteryx taeniolatus. The sequence goes on from NW_026903162.1 coordinate 1,964,524, forward strand.
GTGAAATCAAAAATACAACTATACCACTACAAATACAGCCTAGTTTATTTGTTACTATTCTAAGGTATAGTTAAGGTACTGACGACATCCAGTCATACGCTTTCTGTCCATGTTCCACATTGTGAATATCGAAAGGGTGCCCTAGCTATAGATATAGCTTTATAAAATTGTTCAACGTATATGAAGCTTTTATAATAAAGTTAGCAGTGGTTTTGTACTAATTACAACGCCAAAGTAAAATGTCGTGCAATTGCTCGTTAAATGTGCATTTCGGTCTCAGCACCACAACAATCAAGTCAGCAGTGACCGCATGACTGTTAACAGGCGGAAACAGCAGCAAGTTCTCTTACCGTTTGTAAGTCCGAACTGGATATTTCTTTCTCCTCCGCATAATCAGTGACCCTCTCCAAATCTGCAGCACCGCTGTCATGTTTACGAGGCTTTTCTGCCGGCTTCCCAGTACAGTTTTCGTCGGCTTCCAGGTCCAAATCGACATCTCCCTCGGTCGCCATGTTTGCGAAGAAAAGGTAGGCTGGGAATCTCTTCTTCTTTTCCCGACAAACTAACCGCTGTTTTAATAATTACTGCCTCCTAAAGGTAGTTTGATGTTATTGCATCCTTATTGTTAAGTTGTTGCAAGAAGTATGGGTCTTAATGGTCCATCTTTTACTAACAAGTTGATTTTATGTATTTTTTTTTGCTCAAGAAAATGAAACTGGCAGTCAGTTCCAATAATATCAATACAATTTAGAGAAATTGGTAGATTGCAGTAGGCTTTGGACCGCTCAGTTTTCTTCACCAAAATCAACACGCCCCATATGTTGATGTCACATCAGTGGCAGAAGTGGAGACCAAATTTGCTGCATAGCCAGTGTGAAAAAAAAAATGTACTATATGATAAAGTTGCAGTATTTAGTCATATTTTATATTTCATAGCTGTCGGGTGGAATCCCCTCACCTCCAAAATGACAACTTTTCAGGAAATAAAAAAGTCAACTTGTTTGTTTCCAAACACCGCTTTTTTCAAGTTGGTATTATACCTTATATTGCTGTCATATATTATTGCATTCTCATATGAACAACAGCAATCTCACATAAACAACAGCGAGCCCCCCAAAATTAGTTCAATCGCTGATTTAGTATGCTCAAAAAATAGCCAATTCATTGGGTGTCATTCAAATAATACATAATTGACAGGCGTGTGTCACATCCTTGCAAGCCTCATCCATGAATCCAAATAATCATATTCGTGGCTTAATGTCTGAAAACTGTCACCAATCATCACCAACATGTACGTGCACATTTATACTCATGGCAGCTTTAACACATGAAAATATTACGATTAGCCCAATATTTTGATCTTATCCTTTTTCTCAAACGATCGTTTATGGAGAGGAAAACATTTTGGTCCATAAAATCATAAATACCAGTATATTCAGTGTAAGTGTAAGTGGGCATAAATAGGGATGTCCACTTAAATTTTGGTGACAATCAGTCAGTTGAGCCTACCTGCTGCCTGGTGTGCCATGGTTCCTTTCTTCACATTGTCCAATTGTGAATGCTGTGCCAGTCGGAGCCAAAAAGTGATCAAGCTTGAAGAAAGAATATCCACGCATCACAAAATCCAGGAAGCCGAATGACTTTTCCCCTTTGGTTGCTGCTTCTGTTCAGCCATCAAATCCAACTGAGGCCATTTGGGTCAGGTCGCTGCTGAAGGGGTGCTCAGTCCCGGCGCCGGTTGTGTGTCAACAAAACAAAAAAAACAACAAAGTAGAAAATGCAATATTCTCTGTCAGAATATATAAAAAATAGATTTTTCCATTTCCGATAACGCGAAGATAGCCTTTATCATTAACCTCCTGCGTGGTAAAGCTGCTCGATGTCTTTGTGGCACAATTCCTCCCCTTTGCTAGCCTCAGCTGAATTATTTTCTGCTAAATTAAAAAAGGTTTTTGACCACCCCGTTAAGGGCAGGGAAGCCTCTTGGAGGCTCTTGGCCCTTACCCAGGGCTCCAAATCCCTAGGCTCTTATTCAAGCGATTTACGGATTCTGGCTGGTGTGTGTGGGTGGGATGAGTCGGCTCTGATGGCGATTTTTTCTAAGGGGCTGTCTGAACGGCTCAAAGATGAGTTAGCAGCTTGAGATGAACCCACCTTGTTGGAGGGGCTGATTTCATTAGCCATCAAATTAGACAGTGGTCTAAGAGAGAGGGAGAGAGGGAGAGAGAAAGGGTAGATCCCGCAATCTAGCACCCTATGTGGGCATAGCCCCTCCATCGACCTCACTGCATGTAGAAACCCCTACTGCCTCCTAATCACCCCCCAGTGAATTGAAGGAACCTACGCAACTGGGCAAGACCCGTCTCGACCCTCTGGAGCGTCAGCGCCGTTTTAGTCACCGGCTTTGTATTTACTGTCGGCAGCATTTCATCGCCTCCTGCCCACTTAAGGCAAAAGTGCCAAGACAGAGAGCGCCGTGGGGAGCCAGACCAATTCCTACCCAGCTCTCCCTCTCAGATGACCATTCCTTCTTGCATCCTTGGACAAAACTGCAATACCCTGGTTACCGCGTTCTTCGACTCCGGAGCTGACGACAATTTTATTCATGAGGGCTTGGCGTGTGAGCTCCGGCTACTCCTCTCCCTCTCCCTAAGTAGGTTAATACCCTGGACGGGCGCCTCATATTACTCACCAAACGGCACCTATCACCCTCCTCATCTTTGACAAGCACCGGGAAACCCTCCAACTGTTCGTCATCCCCTCTCCAGAGACACCACTAGTCCTTGGACTTCACTGGCTACAGAAACACAACCCCACTATCGATTGGACTCACCTCTCAATTACTGGTTGAGTAATCTTTCCCTTGTCCCAGAAGTATACCACGACCTCTGTGCGGTTTTCCGAAAGGATTTGGCCACCTCTCTACCCCCGCACCGTGACTGTGCCATCGACCTTCTTCCTGGCGCGCCTCTCCCCGCCTGTCGCCTCTTCAACCTTTCCGTCCTGAAAAGAGTGCGATGGAGAACTATAGCCGTGACTCCCTAGCCTCTGGACTCATTCGGCCCTCCTCCTCCCCCCTGAGAGCTGGGTTTTTCTTTGTTGAGAAGAAGGATACCACTCTCCGCCCCTGCATAGACTACCGTGGATTTAACGACATCTCCGTTAAGAACAAATCCCAGCTGCCCCTTATTGACCCCTCATTTGGACCCCTTTGCTACGCTCAGATCTTCACCAAGTTGGACTTGCGCCATGCCTATCAACTCATCCACATTAAAGAGGGGGATGAATGGAAAACAGCCTTCAATACATTTTGAATATCTGGTCATGTCCTTTGGGTTAACCAACACCCCCACATTCCTCCATGATATGCTAAACCGGTTCGACTTCGTCTACCTAGATGACATCCTCATTTTCTCCCACTCACTGGAAGAGCATCGACAACACGTCCGCCTCCTGGAAAACCGCCTCTTTGTCGAACCTGAAAAGTGTGAATTCCACCTCACCTCTGTACACATTTTGGGGTACATCATCAGTAAAGGACAACTTCAACCAGACCCATCCAAGATCCAGGCAGTCGTCAACTGGCCCATCCCTTCCACCCGCAAGGAGCTGTAATGCTTCCTGGGTTTCGCGAACGTCTACCACAGATTCATTCATGATTACAGTAAAGTGGCTGTTCCCCTCCCTAGCCTCACCTCTACCAGCTCCCCGTTTCATTGGATCCCGGCTGCTTTCCAAGCCTTCAAACGCCTAAAGGAGCTGTTCACCAGTGCCTCTATCCCGAGACACCCCGACCCCTCCCTCCAGTTTGTTGTTGAGGTGGACGCCTCGGACACAGGAGCTGGGGTCGTCCTCTCCCAGCGCCACCCTGAAACCCAGAAACTCCACCCATATGCCTTCTTTTCCCGTCATCTGTCACCATCCGAACTAAACTACAACGTAGGAAATTGTGAGCTATTGGTGATTGTTTGGGCCCTGGAGGAATAGAGGCACTGGCTGGAGTGGTCCGGGACTCCTTTCATCATCTGGGTGGACAACAAAAATCTTGCCTATCGCTGCTGAACCACCGGGAAGCTCATTGGGCCTTGTTCCTAAACCGCTTCAATTTCAGCCTCTCCTTCCGCCCTGGGCCTCGTAACGGGAAGCCAGATGCCCTCTCTCGCCTCTACTCACCCCCCTCCAGCTCTGTTGAACCGTAACCCAACCTTCCTTCCTCCTGCTTTGTTAGGGCTACCACCTGGGAGATCGAACAGGTTGTTAAGGAGGCTCAAAGAACCCAACCTGATCCCAAGACCAGACCTCCAGACCGGCTCTTTGTGCCCGATTCTGCCCGCTCTGAAGTACTTCAATGGGCACACAACTCCAAACGCAGCTGTCATCCCAGAATCACCCTAACCCTCCAATTCCTCAAACAGCACTTTTGGTGGCCCAGCCTGCCGAAGAACACCCGGGAATTCGTCCTAACCTGCTCCGTCTGTGCCCGGGGTAAAGCCTCGCATCAGCTCCCATCTGGTCTGCTGCACTCCTGACCCATCGCAAGCCACCCCTGTGCCCACATTGCCTTGGACTTCATTACCGGTATTCCCCACTCTGAAGGTAACACCGTCATTCTTACCGTCACAGATGGTTTTTCTAAGTGTGTCCACTACATGCCCCTTCCCAAGTTACGTTCTGTTGAGGTTCTCTCTAGGAGTGACCAGGTTGGATAGGATTAGAAATGAGCTCATCAGAGTTTAGATGTTTTGGAGAGAAAGTTAGAGAGAGCAGACTTCGATGATTTGGACACGTACAGAGGAGAGAGAGAGTGAGTATATTGGTAGAAGTATGACGAGGATGGAGCTGCCAGGCAAGCGAGCTAGAGGAAGACCACAGAGAAGATTGATAGATGTAGTAAGGGAAGACATAAGGTAAATCGGTGTTAGAGAGGAAGGATGCAGGAGATTACTTACACGGGCAAGGATAACATACTGTGGCGACCCCTAATGGGAGAGGCCGAAAGGCGAAGAAGAAGAAGAGGGTTTGATGCATTCTTTTATTGTTCCATAACTCTGGTGTAACTTCTATAAGATGTGTAACCTTGCTAAAAGCAACAAGCCAATGTTTGTCTGATCCAAGGACATTCCCATGTGAGATACGACAGTTGGCTGGGTAGCTGGTGTGAATCTGTCTCATGGGAAATTACTGGATCTGACTAAAACAACTTCCTCTTAATCTTTGTTTTTGGGCACTCTGGCTCAGAGTGTGCTGGGGTGAGCGGGCGAGTAGCATCTCTGCCTGCTCTGCTCCTAGCTTCACCCCTCTCAATTTCTCTCTCCCTCTTCTCAGACCCTATTCTCAAACCCTCTCTCTCTCTCTCTCTCTCCCCCCCTCTCTCTCTCTCTCTCTCTCACTCTCTCTCTGTAAATATGTGTTTGTAATAAAACACCCACAAAGACAAGATCTTTTTCTTTATTATTCTGCCAAAGAGGAATTACCAACACACTCCTCAAAAATCCATGAAGTGACATGGTGTGCCACAGGGATCTATTTTAGGCCCTGTCCTATTTAATTTGTATATGCTCCCTCTTGGCGATGTCATGGAGTGAACTTTCACCGCTATACGGATGAAACAGCTTTACATCTCTGTTTCTCCTGATGACACAAGCCAACAAGAACTGTATTGCACCAAACCTTCCCCAGCTTAACCAGGACAAAACACGTTTTAATCATTGGCCCTGAGGCCCAAAGAGAGAAACTTTTGACTAAATTACAAGTGGTGTCCTTGAAACCTTCCTCACAGGTAAAAAACCTGGGCGTAATTTTAGAATATGAGCTCACTTTTATTCCACACATTAAAAATATTTTAAAAATAGTTTTTTTCCCCACATAAAGAACATATAGCCAGAGTCTCCCCAATTCTCTCTTAGGCCAAAACGGAGACGTTATAACATGCTTTTATCTCTAGCCGGATTGACTATTATAATGCCCTGCTTTTTGGTCTTCCCCAAAAGACCATTTCAGGTGTACAATCACTACAGAACTCAGCAGGACAGCAGGAAAACTAGAAGGCGGCAGTACATTACACCAATTTTAAAATCATTGCATTTGCTCCCTGTGTGTTTAAGGAGAGCTTTTAAGGTTCTTAATAGTCTTGGGCCTTCTTATCTGTCAGATTTGCTTTTACCCTATGAACCTTCGTGGGCTCTGAGGTCCTCCAACGGAGGTTTTAGTTATTCTGAAAGTCAGGATACACACTCACTGTGAGGCATCGTTCCAATTTGACGGCCCTCGTCTGTGGAACAGCCTGCCTGAGCCCCTCAAGGCTGCAGAGAACGTTCATGTTTTTAAGAACAGGCTCAAGACCCATCCATCCATCCATCCATCCATCCATTTTCTGAGCCGCTTCTCCTCACTAGGGTCGCGGGCGTACTGGAGCCTATCCCAGCTGGTCGCCAGCCAATCACAGGGCACATATAAACAAACAACCATTCACACTCACATTCATACCTATGGGCAATTTAGAGTCTTCATTCAACCTACCATGCATGTTTTTGGGATGTGGGAGGAAACCGGAGTACCTGGAGAAAACCCACCCAGGGACGGAGAGAATCATAATCATAATCATAATCATCTTTATTTGCCAATGTATTTATTTGATCTGACAGCATAGGATGGTGGTGTGTAAGATGACTCTGGTTGTGGGGAGGAAGATTAGGAAGAGGTAAGACAGAGACAAGAAGCCTGTCACCTCGGGAAGAGGTGAGACAGGCTCTCGGTGGACAGGAGGAGCTTCCAAAAGTCTGGACCACTGCAACCAAGGTGATCAGACACTCAGGCAGGAGAGTACTTGGTGTATCTTCTGGCAGGAAAGGAGAGAAGGAGACTTGGTGGTGGAACCTCACAGTACAGGAAATCATACAAGGAAAAAGGTTAGCTAAGAAAAAGTGGGACATTGAGAGGACCGAGGAGATGCGAAAGGAATACATTGAGATGTGACCCAGGGCAAAGGTAGAGGTGGCAAAGGCCAAACAAGAGGCATATGATGACATATATGGCAGGTTGGACGCTAAAGAAGGGGCAAAGGAACTATACAGGCTGGCCAGACAGAGGGATAGAGATGGGAAGGATGTGCAGCAGGTTAGGGTGATTAAGGATAGAGATGGAAATATGTTGACTGGTGCCAGCAGTGTGCTAGCTAGATGGAAAGAATACTTCGAGGAGTTGATGAATGAGGAAAATGAGAGAGAAGGGAGATTAGAAGCGGCAAGTGTGGTGGACCAGGAAGTGGCAATGATTAGTAAGGGGGAAGTTAGAAAGGCATTAACGAGGATGAAAAATGGAAAGGCAGTTGGTCCTGATGACATTCCTGTGGCGGTATGGAAGCATCTAGGAGAGGTGGCTGTGGAGTTTTTGACCAGCTTGTTCAATGGAATTCTAGCGCGTGAGAAGATGCGTGAGGATTGGAGAAAAAGTGTGCTGATGTCCATTTTTAAGAACAAGGGTGATGTGCAGAGCTGTGGGAACTATAGAGGAATAAAGTTGAGGAGCCACACAATGAAGTTATGGAAAAGAGTAGTGGAGGCTAGACTCAGTACAGAACTGAGTATTTGCGAGCAACAGTATGGTTTCATGCCGAGAAAGAACACCACAGATGCATTATTTGCCTTGAGGATGTTGATGGAAAAGTACAGAGAAGGTCAGAAGGAGCTACATTGTGTCTTTGTAGATCTAGAGAAAGCCTATGACAGAGTACCCAGAGAGGAACTGTGGTACTGCATGCGGAAGTCTGGAGTGGCAGAGAAGTATGTTAGAATAATACAGGACATGTACGAGGGCAGCAGAACAGCGGTGTGGTGTGATGTAGGTGTGACAAAGGAATTTAAGGTGGAGGTGGGACGGCATCAGGGATCAGCCCTGAGCCCCTTCCTGTTTGCAGTGGTGATGGATAGGCTGACAGATGAGGTTAGACTGAAATCCCTGTGGACCATGAGGTTTGCAGATGACATTGTGATCTGCACTGACAGCAGGGAGCAGGTGGAGGAACGGTTAGAAAGATGGAGGCATGCCCTGGAAAGCAGAGGAATGAAGATTAGCCGAAGTAAAACAGAATATACGTGCATGAATGAGAGGGGTGGTGGGGGAAGAGTGAGGCTACAGGGAGAAGAGATAGCAAGGGTGGAGGACTTTAGATACTTGGGGTCAACCGTCCAGAGCAATGGTGAGTGTGGTCAGGAAGTGAAGAAACGGGTCCAAGCAGGTTGGAACAGGTGGAGGAAGGTGTCCGGTGTGTTATGTGACAGAAGAGTCTCTGCTAGGATGAAGGGCAAAGTTTATAAAACAGTGGTGAGGCCAGCCATGATGTATGGATTAGAGACAGTGGCACTGAAGAGACAACAGAAGCAGAGCTGGAGGTGGCAGAAATGAAGATGTTGAGGTTCGCTCTCGGAGTGACCAGGTTGGATAAAATTAGAAATGAGCTCATCAGAGGGACAGCCAAGGTTGATGTTTTGCTGACAAAGTTAGAGAGAGCAGACTTCGATGGTTTGGACACGTCCAGAGGAGAAATAGTTAGTATATTGGTAGAAGGATGATGAGGATGGAGCTGCCTTTTTTCTTAGTGGTAGCTAACGCGACAAGTAATGATTGTGAATATTTATTCGCGATGGCTCGGATCCTCCATTACAGATGGTTTGGCGTTGACGTAGCTGGTTTGGCGTTGACGTAGCTGCGCGGATGGCAAGTGGTTCTCCACAAGTTACCGCTGCTAGCGAAGGAAAAGAAAAAAGAACGAAACAACCATCCGCCGTTGAAAGAGGAAAAAGATAAAATTTTATCTTGTTATCTTGTTTTTAAAATCCATGCCAGGGGGCGCCGTCATGTTTTTCGTCTTTGGAATTCATGCAATCTCTCTCTGTCACAGCATGCTCTCGCTCTCCCAAACTGCCATTGGTGGTGTGTAATCTCTTGGAATGGCAATAATGTATGGGGTCTCTCAAGAGTCAGTTCTGTTCAGCCTGTATCTGCTACCTTTGTGTCAAATTCTTCAGAACCTTAATGTTGACTATCATAGCTATGCTGTCATGAGCTGTGCCCTGCAGTTCTTTTGTTGGAGCTTGGGTGGCACTTTGCGCTCGTCTCGCCCTCTCTCTCTCACGACCTTTCTCTCTCTAATCAGCACCACCTCGGCCGCGCACTTGTCATCAATCAGCCCTCATCATCACCTGCATAAAAGCGTACCAGATCCCGGAAACTCAGAGTATTAACGTTCTCCTGTGGTACAACAGCTCTCAAACCTGCGCGTAAGCTACGCCAGTCTTCCCAAACCTCTGACCTCCGTGTTCTTCCTTGTCCTCAGTGCTCCTTCCGTGTTCCCCGCCGTGGTGACCTCCTCCACCACGCCACCAAGCCATCCACCTGCTCACGCCACCGTCTGCCGCACGTTCCCTGTCCCAATGATGGAAACATTTTATATATTATTGCATAAAAATACAATACAATATGATGCTGTAACTGCATTAAGATGTTGCTGTAACTGCATTAAGATGATAGCACCCTTGCTCACTGGGAACAAGAGCAGTTTGGAAAAGTACTACAATGCAGATTCAACAAGGCAATAAACCCCCACACCCCATTCAGAGACCAGATCCTTGAAAGGTCATAAAATGTGAAACCACCTACTCAAGCTTAATAAAAAGGACATGAGGGGAAGCAGATGGCAGAAAGGGTCCTGCTCGCTGAGAGAGTGACTGCTTTGTCCTCTTGCGCAAGAGAAAGGTCCTGGCTCAGGTTGTATGTTTGTCTCTCTATGGTCTCTTTGAGGTGCATGCTAAATTGAAAATAACTCTAGATTTACAGCGGCATGGTGGACGACTGGTTAGAGCGTCAGCCTCACAGTTCTGAGAACCCGGGTTCAATCCCTGGCCTCGCCTGTGTGGAGTTTGCATGTTCTCCCCATGCCTGCGTGGGTTTTCTCCGGGCACTCCGGTTTCCTCCCACATCCCCAAAACATGCATTAATTGGAGACTCTAAAATTGCCCGTAGGTGTGACTGTGAGTGTGAATGGTTGTTTGTTTGTATGTGCCCTGCGATTGGCTGGCAACCAGTTCAGGGTGTACCCCGCCACCTGCCCGATGACAGCTGGGATAGGCTCCAGCACGCCCGCGACCCTAGTGAGGAGAAGCGGCTCAGAAAATGGATGGATGGATGGATGTAGATTTACAGATTAACTCTGTCACCCTACGACCTGCCAACACGCCCCAGGGATCCACCTTGATAAATTCTTCTCTAATAAACCTTTCACCACAACCCTCTCAGCCTCACTTGGTTCTGGGTCCAGAGTAAAATTATACCATTGTAACGTGACAGAATACTCTGGCCACACCATGGACCAGCACACACCAGCAACCGGAGGCGCTAAAACAAACACTCTCCCTCCAAGGCGCCCACATAAATTATTCAAGAGATCATGGAATCGTTACACTCTCTCACAATTCAAGTTTCCCTCATTTCCTCAAGAATGCAATACGACTGCCCTCTTGTAAGTCCTCCTTTTGATCCCGCACCCTCCGAGCCATCCCGGTTTCCGTATGATGAGCCTCATGTTCCTCCCCCCGAACCCTACTCAGGGGATTTTGGAGCTTGCAGCCAATTCCTCCTAAATTGCTCTCTGCTCTTCAATTTACAACCGTTAAGCTATCCCACCGAACAATCCAAAGTCGCTTTCGTCACCAACCTGCAACGCGGCAAAGCATCTAAATGGGCAACCGCACTGTGGCAGAACTCTTCCCCGGTACTCACATAATGCCACTCATTTTTCGCCGAATTAAAAAAGGGCTTTGATCACCCCATCCAGGGCAGAGAAGCCACCCGTCGTCTCTTTACCCTCACTCAGGGAGCTAGTTCCGCTGCTACATATTCCGTGGAGTTCAGAATACTCGCGTGTGAATGCGGATGGGTTACTATCTCGCTGCCCGGGACGAGCCCTCCCCGTTCGAAGAACTCCTTTCAGTAGCCATTCGCCAAGACAACTGGTTGCGGGAAAGAGCACGGGAGAGGGGGGTTAGGGTTCCTAAAAACATTCCTGCTGTGGGCACTGCACCGTCAGCGCATCACCCGTCTTCTGCACCTCCATCTACCCCTTTGTTACAGCCCGCTGCACCAGATGAGCCCATGCAACTTGGTAAAACTAGACTAGATCCTCAGGAACGTCAGCGCCGTTTCACCCAGCAACTGTGTATTTATTGCGGTAAATCCGGTCACTTCATTGCCACATGCCTCTTGCGCCCAAAAGACCAGGCTCACCACGACCCGAGAGTGCCGTGGTGAGCCAAACCACTGCTTTCCCAAGCTCTTCTTCCCGTATAACCGTTCCCACTTGCATTCTTGGTCCCGTTCACAATATACCCATAGTTGCCCTCATTGATTCCGGAGCTGACGATAACTTCATTCATAAAGGATTGGCACATCAGCTCCAACTCCCTCTCCAACCACTCCCGTTTCCGAAGAAAGTTATAGCCCCTCTCACCCACCAAACAATTCCATTCACCCTGCTTATTTCTGGAAATCTCTGTGAAGACGTAACTCTTTTTGTTATCCATTCCCCTGAGACCCCACTTGTCCTCGGAATTCCCTGGCTAAAGAAACCATAGACTGGACACACTGTGTCTACACACCGCCCTCCTGTAAACCACCAACACCTGCCACACCTGTTGACCTCTCTTGGGTACCTGAGGAATATCATGATCTCTCCCCTGTTTTCAGCAAACACCTGGCCATTCAGCCTGTATGTCAAACCCGAAAAATGTGAATTTCACCTCTCCTGCGTACACTTTCTAGGCTAGATCATCTCCAAAGGACAACTGCAACCCGACCCTGCCAAGATCAAAGCAGTTGATAACTGGCCCACTCCCACCAACCGCAAAGAACTACGTTTCCTTGGATTTGCCAACTTCTACCGTCGCTTCATCCGCAATTACAGTAAAGTCGCAATCCCTCTCACTAGCCTTACATACTCCAGCTCTCCGTTTCAATGGACCCTGGCAACCTCCCAAGCCTTCGACCAACTCAAGACCCTTTTCACCACTGCTCCCACCCTCTGACATCCCGACTCCTCCCTCCAGTTTGTGGTGGAGGTTGACGCCTCAGACACTGGGGCAGGAGCCGTTCTCTCACAGTGGGACCCCTCTTCCCAAAAACGTCATCCCTGTGCCTTATTTTCCCCTCGTCTATCTCCTGCTGAACGAAACTATGACGTTGGCAACCGAGAGCTTTTGGCCATCATCTGGGCATTAGGAGAGTGGAGGCACTGGCTGGAGGGGATTGAATTACTGTTTATTATCTGGACTGATCAAAACAATCTTGCCTACCTCTTTTCCGCCAAACGCCTTAACGTCCGACAAGCTTGCTGGGCCCTCTTCTTGAGCAGATTTAATTTCAGTCTCCCCTTTCGTCCTGGATCCCGCAACAGAAAACCTGACGCCCTGTCTCGAATGTACTCACACCCCTGCAGCCCTGTCATGAGCTGTACCCTGCAGTTCTCTTGTTGGAGCTTGGCTGGCACTTTGCGCTTCTCTCGCCCTCTCTCTCTCTCTCTATATATATATATATATCTCTCTCTCTCTCTAATCAGCACCACCTCGGCCGCGCACCTGTCATCATTCAGCCCTCATCATCACCTCCATAAAAGCCTGCCTGAACACTAAACTAAAATGCGGTAGTGCTAGTGCAGTCGTGTCATTTTGTCACAGCACTAGCAGCCTACACAAACCTTGAATGCAAACAACCTCATTCAACAGGTCGAATTTCATAAAGATGATACGTTGTTCTATCCTCTCTAAATAATCTCCGTGTAATTCGTTTGCACACCATCATGACACTCTTCTAAATGGGTACATTGTGTTTCTATGTCAAACCCTGTTTACTGCTCTCTGCTCCATTGAATCAGAATCACATTATACGCCAAATGCATGAAGGAATTTGACTTGGCAATCAGTGCTCAAAAAGACAATTACAATTATTAAAAACAAGACTAAACAGACAGACAGACAATGGCTGCACATTAGCTGCAAAAAGATACTGTGTGTACAAGTATATATAGTACTTGTTATTGGATTTAGGGGAAGTCCACAAGTAGTTGAGTCTCCAGCAAGTAAATTTAAATGTGATTACAAATTAATAACAGTTGATAAGATTTTAGATAAAAAGAATAAAAACAAATAAAAATAAAAATAGAAATAGTCCTATCCAGATACTGAGTGGAGACTATTTGGGAGGTGAGGGACTTCATGCTTCCTTCCTTTCGATTGCACTGGTCAACAACAAATTTATTGTCTCAGATTTTTAAAACTGATTTAGGACAATTTCTATGTGCTGAATCCAAATATCACATTGGATTTGATCAATCAGGTCAACGTTTTGGCATGGTACACCCAGAACTGGTCGCCAGCCAATTGCAGGGCAGATAGGCAAAAAACCATTTGCACTCACATTCACACCTACGGACAGTTTAGAGTCTTCAATTAAACTACCATGCATGTTTTTGGGATATGGGAGGAAACAGGAGTACCCAGAGAAAACCCACGCAGGCAGAGGAGAACATGAAAACTCCAAACAAGCGAGGCCGGATTTCAACCCGGGTCTGCAGAACTGTGCGGCAGATGTGCTAACCAGTCGCCCACAGTGCCGCCATTTTTGGATTCAGCGATGCAAAATTGGTCTAAATCACTTCCAAAAACAAAGACAACTTACAATTTTGTTGTTGTTGTAACGCAGTGTTGTCAGGGGAAGGAGAGGGGAGGGGGATCTGTGAAAGTCTATGACCATTTCCACTCTCTTCTGTGGGTTGAGCTCCCAGTTGTTTCCAGAGCACCATGTAGCTAGATGGTACACTTTCTGTCTGTAATAAGATTGATCATTATCCCTCATGAGACAGACCAGGGTTGTGCCATCTGCAAACCTAATCAATTTGAAGTTGGCGTTGTTAGAAGTGCAGTAGTTTGTATATAGAGAGAAGAGAACTGTTTATTGCACACACTCCGAGGTGCCCCAATATTGGTGAAGTGAGGATCAGACGTGAGTAGCAAGCTGCACATGCTGTTTCTTGTTTGTAAGGAAGTCCGTGATCCATCGGCTGATAAAGGGGTCCTCAATCAAAAGTAACAACTTCTCCTGCAGCCGCTCAGGAATGATTGTATTAAAAGAGGCGCTGAAATCCACAAACAGCATTCTGACATAAGTGCCAGTCCAGGTCGTCCAGAGTAAAGTGTAGAGTTATGGTAATTGCATCATCCACAGAGCGGTCAGCTCTGTGTGCAAACTGTACTGGATCAAGATGGGAGCTGTGATGGGTTTGGGTAGGACAGGACCAGCCCCTCAAGGGCATCCCAGTACCCCTTACTGATGTAAGGGGTACTGGGATGTAGTCATTAAGGCCTGTGATGTTGTTCTTTTTTCGTAGTGAAATAATAGAAGACTTAAAACAAGCAGTAACTCTCCATAAAGAGTTTTGGGTCATTGTCTTGTTGCATGATGAAGCTTCTCCCAATTACTTTGGATGCATATTTCTGTAAATTGCCAGACAAAATGGTTTTGGAGACTTCAGAATTGATTCTGCTGCTACCATCATTAGTTACATCATCAATAAAGATGAGTGAGTCCGTTCCAGAAGCAGCCATGCAAGCCAAAGCCATGACATTACCTCCATCATGCTTCACAGATGAGTTTGTGTATTTTGGATCATAAGCAGATCCTTTCTTTCTCCATATTTATGCCTTTGTATCACTTTGGTAGAGGTTATGCTTGGTCTCATAAAACTTTGTTCCAAAACGTTTGTGGCTTATATCTGTAATTGTTTGCAAAATCCAACCTGGCCTTCCGATTCTTTTTGCTGATGAGTGTTTTGCATCTTGTGGTATGGCCTGTATAGTTCTTCTCTTGAAGTCTTCTTCGAACAGTGGATTGTGATATCTTTACCCCTGCGCTGTAGAGTTTGGCAGTGATGTCACTGACTGTTGTCTTTGGGTGTTTCTTCACAGCTCTCACAATGTTTCTGTCATTAACTGCTATTGATACCCTTGGCCGACCTGTTCGATGTATGTTGCTCAATACATCAGTAGTTTCTTATTTTTTCAGGACATTCCAAATTGTTGTATTGGCTATGGCCAATGTTTTTGCAATAGCTCTGATAGATTTTCCTCTTCTCTCAGCTCCAAAATTGTTTGCTTTTCTCTCATTGACAGTTGTCTGGTCTTTGTAGTATATTTTAATAGTAACACAATCAGAGTTCCTTCGGGAAGGACAAATGGTTGGAGAGCTGTATTCACACCAACTGTCTTTTCTTTGTAATTCTACATCAAAGAACATCCTTTAACCAGTTATATGTTTATTGGGGTGTCCTGCATCCCCCAGACAGAAATCTGTCTGGTTCTGTCTGGGGTTTACACCAGGGGTCCTGGTCTTCAAAGAGGACTGTTTGGCATTATCGCAACAAAGGGGGAAAGATTGACCAGACTGAGAGACGACAGCAGACGAGTAGTGGTATTTCAGACAGCCAAAGAGACACCAGCTGGCGGGTGCGATTCCAAATATGGTCATGAGGAGCAGCATCCTTCCGGATGCAACCACGGAGGGGGCTAATTCCACGCCCAGAGAATTAGAACCTTGATAAACTGAGATCCCGGGGTTTTCGGGGGCTTTTTCGTCGTTCGGGCAATGCAGCAGCTGCTAGGACAATGAGGCCTGTTCAATAAATCGAATTAGCCCAAACCCCAAGTGTCTCGAAGTCTTCATTCACCCCATGCCAGACGGAAGTCGGAGTTATCCCGGGAGACCAACGACTCGGAAGCACAGGCGAACAAAAATTAACCACATCTTCATGTTTGCTCAACAGCAAATGCTTTTTTTCACACGTCAAATCCAAAGCCAAAAACAAGCTAATCTAATGTTTAAGCAATCAATCTAAAAGGCAACACCTGAGCAACGAGAAACATCCATCAGTCACATGTTCCAATACTTTTTCTCACTTGAAAAGTGGGCGGGTTCAAACAAAACGTGCTCTGTCCTGTGTGTTTAACACATCGAGATGTAAATACCATGAAATAAAATCTGGAACTCTGAACTTGTGTCTCATATTCATCTTTTGATCTGAAACCCAAATGTCTTCAGTATACAACAAAAACAAATGCAAATTGACTTTGCCGTTCCAAAAAAAGTTGCTAATTTAGCTGGCAACAGCGACAAGACAGGATGTAAACACTTAGGCATCAAGGTATCAAAGAAAGCCATTTACTTGAGCCAAGAAACATTTAATTGGAATGGTGTGTTAGTCAAGACACAACTGTAACTGGGTGGAGACTGCCAAGAGTATTTCCAAAACTTACTGACACATTCACTGGTGCAGACTAAAGAGACTTCTAAACATAATCTAAAACAGGGGTAATGAAATATACTGTGTGTATATATATATCTCCATCCATCCATTTTCTTCCGCTTATCTGAGGTTGGGTCACGGGGCAGTAGCTTTAGCAGGGAAGTACAGACTTCCCTCTCCCCAGCCACTTCATCCAGTAATTCCGGGGGGATCCCAAGGCATTCCTAGGCCAACCGGGAGACGTAGTCTCTCCAGCACGTCCCCAGTTGTCCCCGGGGTCTCCTCCCGGTGGGACATGCCTGGAACACCTCACCAGGGAGGCGTCCAGGAGGCACCTCATCTGGCTCCTCTCAATGTGGAGGAGCCGCGGCTCTACTTTGAGCCCCTCCCAGATGACCAAGCTTCTCACCCTATCTCTAAGGGAGAGCCCAGACAACTTGCGGAGGAAACGCATTTCAGCCGCTTGTATCCGGGATCTTGTTCTTTCGGTCATTACCCACAGCTCGGGACCATAGATGATGGTAGGAACGTACAGTAGATCGACTGGTATTGAGAGCTTTGCCTTTCGGATTCACTCTTTGTTATATTGCAGCCATTTGCTAAAATCATTTAAGTTCATTTTTTACTCATTAATGTACACACAGCACCCCATATTGACTGAAAAAAACTGAATTGTTGAATTTTTTGCAAATTTATTAAAAAGAAAAATTTAAATATCACACAGCCATAAGTATTCAGACCCTTTGCTGTGACATATATTTAACTCGGGTGCTGTCCATTTCTTCTGATTATCCTGGAGATGGTTCTACAGCTTCATAGGAGTCCAGCTGTGTTTGATTATACTGATTGGTCTTGATTAGGAAAGCCACACACCTGTCTATATAAGACCTTACAGCTCACAGTGCATATCAGCGCAAATGAGAATCATGAGATCAAAGGAACTACCTGAAGAGCTCAGAGACAGAATTGTGGCAAGGCACAGATCTGGCCAAGGTTACAAAAAGGTTTCTGCTGCACTTAAGGTTTCTAAGAGCACAGTGGCCTCCATAATTCTTAAATGGAAGACGTTTGGGACGACCACAACCCTTCCTAGTGCTGCCCGTCCGGCCAAACTGAGCAATAGGGGGAGAAGAGCCTTGGTGAGACAGGTAAAGAAGAACCCAAAGATCACTGTGGCTGAGCTCCAGAGATGCAGTCGGGAGATGGGAGAAAGTTCTAGAAAGTCAACCATCACTGCAGAGTGATAACAAAGAGTGAAAAATTTAAAGGGGTCTGAATACGTTCCGTAGTCAATGAGGGATTTTTGTCTGACTCAATAAGATGTCTTCTAATAGGAGGAGGTCTGTTTTAAATTGAGTGAGAATTTGAGAATCCACAATCTTAATTCTCTTTGCCTGTGATCGAATACCATTGACATTCCATGACACAAAAGTTTGACATATAATGGGTGCGGGTATAGCAATGCCGGCACGTTGGACGACTGGTTAGCACATCTGCTTCACAGTTCTGGGGACCGGGGTTCAAATCTCGGCCCCGCCTGTGTGGAGTTTGCATGTTCTCAACGTGCCTGGGTGGGTTTCCAGTTTCCTCCCACATCCCTAAAACACGTGTGGTAGGTTGATTGAAGTCTCTAAATTGGCCTTAGGGGTGAATGTGAGTGTGAATGGTTGTTTGTTTCTATGTGCCCTGTGATTGGCTGGCGACTAGTTCAAGGTGTACCCCGCCTCCTGCCCGAAGATAGCTGGGTTAGGCTCCCACAGCCCGCGACCCCAGTGAGGATAAGTGGTAAAGAAAATGGATGGATGGATGGGTATAGTAATTTTAAATAGATTGGGTACTATGCATTCTTTGTTGTTGTTTTGTTGACAGTTTTCGGGAGATTTTTTGGTATTGTGTTGACAAATGAGAGGGTGATAAAGATGCTATATTTACGTACAGCAAAGCCATGGTACATAGAAGAGTAGCGAACAAACACTGAACATAGAAAACAAACATTAGTGACAAGGGGATAATATGTTGTGTGGTGGTTGTTTGTACTGCACAAGAAGAGTTTTGAGTGACTTTTTGTCCTTCTGTGTGTGTCCTGTGTGTGGAAACAAGCAGAGCAGGAAATCAGACAGGAGTCAGAATTCATGCTGGTGGCAGGCGTGATTCCGTTTTTTTGTTTGTCCCAGCAAAAGTGGAAAGAATGAAACAAAATACAATACGCTTTTGACAATTAATGACAACAGATCAGAAGAAGTACTTATCTAGAAGTGCCAGGGCGTGACGTTGGCATCACAAAACAGTTGGCCGCTTGTCGACAACGAGCCACGCTCGCTTGCCTTTCTCACGGTGATTCTTCGTCATCGGGTACAAGATTTTACGACTTTCGTTGATTTCCTTGGGGAACTGGTCGTTCATTCCAAATGAAGTCCCTTTGAGCTCACAACCTTTTGATTTCACAAACACCTTTTGCTGAAAGTGTGAAAACTTTACAATGATGGGACGTGGTCGGTTTCCTGGATGAGGGGCTCCCAATCAATGAACACGGTGAAAGCTAATCCTGTCGACTGTATCTTGAGCTAGGACATCATGAACTTTTTAATCTGCGCCTTCCAGAGCATTTTATGGAATGCCTGGGAAAATGACATTGTCGCGCATGCTTCTTGATTGAATGTCCAGCGTAGTTTCTTTCATGAGTTTATATTCCAGTCTAAGAGTTTGTAGTTCTGATGACGTTGACATCATGTATGATCGAAGCACAGTATTGTCTAATCTTAGCTCTTTGACCTGTTGTTGCGTGAACTCCAAGCTCTTTCTGAGTTCGGTGAGCTCTTGGCGAAGCAAGTCAATTTCTTGTCGATTGAGAGGACACTAGTCTGTGTCTCTGTCGAATCAAGTAAATCCTCAGTTGGAGTGGAAGAATCTGCCTTTTTTCTCTTCAGCGGCAGCTCGACGCGGGGGCTGGGATCCTCCATGACAGACAAGTTGCCTTTGATTCAGCTGCGTGAATCTCAAGTGGCTCTCTGCGAGTTACCGCTGCTAGCCAACCTGGCGAAGGAAAAGAGAAAAGAATGAAGCGACGATCCGCCGCTGAAAAAGGAAAAAGACATTTTGTCTTGTAATAGCTGCTTTTCCTATGCTATGGGCCGCCATGTTTTTCATCTTCGGAATTCACGCAATCTCTCGCATTGTCATAGCATGCTCACCCCATCACCCTCACGCTCTTTCCAATGCGTCTCGCATCCTGTTCATGAATGGTCAACGCAGAAGTCAGAGGTGCGATGGTGGTCATGGTACCGCTGGGTGTGGGTGGGGTGTGAAAGTGTCTTTTTCAAATCTGCAGTCGACGGTGTCCAAGTCGTCAGCTTGTCCTCTTTTGTTCTCTGCTTGGGGGGATGGTCGCCTGTAGTTGGTTAGCGATTTTAATCCTCGCCAGACTGACTTCGAGTCGTTGACCGTAAACTGTTTTTTTTCCATCTTTTCTGCATAATTTCTCTTTCTGATATTAATTTCTCTTGTCAGCTGATTTCTAGCGCGATTGTACAGGGCTCTGTCCCCACTTCAATAGATGTCCTCTTTGGCCTGGTAAAGTTGCTTAGGTTTGGCAGTGAACCCCGCTTTGTTATTACTGAACGTGCGAATTGTCTTGGTTGGTACACACACATCTACACAGAAACTGATATAGGATGTGACACTGTCCGTATAGTCATACAGGCTGCCAGTTGTAGTTTTAAATACACTCCAGTCTGTGCAGTCTAAACAGCCTTTAAGTTCTATCTTCGCTTCATTAGTCCACTTCACTGTTTTCACCATAGGGTTCGCACATTTAAGTTTGTTCCTGTATGTTGGTATTTAGTGAATTAAGCAGTGATCAGACGAGGCCAGAGCTGCACGGGTGATAGCATGTTATGCGTCATTTAGCGTGGTGTAGCAGTGGTCTCGAATGTTGTTTTCCCTTGTAGCACAGTCAATGTGCTGCTTGTATTTCGGGAGTTCGTGGTTGAGTTTAGCTTTGTTAAAGTCCCCAAGAATAATGAGGGGTGAATCTGGGTCTTTTTTTTCCAAGTTCGCTGACTTGTTCAGCAAGCATTAGCAGTGCGACATTCGTGTCAGCCTGGGGAGGAATGTAGACACTCGTGAGGGTAAAAGAGGTGAACTCGCATGGTAAGTAGAATGGCTTACAGTTAAAAAACAGTGGCTCCAAGTCCGCGCTGCAGTGTGTGTTGAGCTCCTAGACATCGGTACACAATTTTTTGTTGATATAGAAGCACATTCCGCCGCCTTTTGTTTTCGCCGATAGCTCCATGACGTGGTCCGCTCGGTGTTGTTCGAAGCCCGGAAGCATTATGGCGCCATCGGGGATGCATTTACATATGCATGTCTCCGTGAAGCACAGGGCGGTTGAACATCCAAAGTCTTTACTGGTCTTTGTGAGAAGATGACGCTCATCCATTTTGTTGGGTAGAGAGCGTAGATTTGCGAGGTGAATCGATGGGAGCTTGACCTGTGCTCTTGCTTGCTTCCCCATGTGGCGTCGCCTTCATGCACCGTAAATCACAGCCACTCCACAGGTGAGTCACTCCGAGAAATCTTTTTTAAAAGTTGGTGAAAGAAAGTCGGGAGTAGACTCCCTAATGTTTAGCAAGTCTTCCCTTGTGTAAGTATCTCCAAAGATGAACAAAAAAAACCCACAAATACATAGAAGTAGAGAGCTCGTTAATGAGGCAACCACGCATTTCGGCGCCACTTTGAAGAATCATCAGAGTAAATGTAATGACGTTACTACCCACCTCTGAGTTCATATCGTGAACTTTATGCATTAGCTGAGCTCATTCACGTATAATTGTCAACAGTCAACCTTTGTTGAACCAAGGCACCTATTTTACATTTGAAAAATCTCACGAGTAACCACCAAACAGAAATATAAAATGTATGATTACTGAAATCGGCGGCACGGTAGCCGACTGGTTAGAGCATGAGCCTCACAGTTCTGAGGACCGGGGTTCAATCCCCAGCCCCGCCTGTGTGGAGTTTGCATGTTCTCCCCGTGCCAGCGGGGGTTTTCTCCGGGCACTCCGGTTTCCTCCCACATCCCAAAAACATGCATGAATTGGAGATTTCCCACTGAGTAAAGTTCATTTGTGACTAAATTTGAAAAGATTTCAGTAATCATCCATCCATCCATTTTCTGAGCCGCTTCTCCTCACTAGGGTCGCGGGCGTGCTGGAGCCTATCCCGGCTGTCATTGGGCAGGAGGAGGGGTACACCCTGAACTGGTTGCCAGCCAATCGCAGGGCACATACAAACAAAAGACCATTCGCACTCACAGTCACACCTACGGGCAATTTAGAGTCTCCAATTCATGCATGTTTTTGGGATGTGGGAGGAAACCGGAGTGCCCGGAGAAAACCCAGGCAGGCACGGGGAGAACATGCAAACTCCACACAGGCGGGGCCGGGGATTGAACCCGGGTCCTCAGAACTGTGAGGCTGATGCTCTAACCAGTCGGCCACCGTGCCGCTGCTGATATTATTCTGTTGTATAAATAGCAACAGGTGGATACACAGATTCATTGTACTTTTTGCCATCCAATGGAAGAGCATTTAATTGTTCTGCCTGTCACTAAATTGTATTGTCATAGAGAGACTAAAAAATATATATTTCTGGTTAATAAAAATAATAATCCGCCTGTGTGGAGTTTGCATGTTCTCCCCGTGCCTGCGTGGGTTTTTGTCCGGGCACTCCGGTCTCCTCCCACGTCCCAAAAACATGCGTGGTAGGTTGATTGAAGACTAAATTGGCCATAGGTGTGAATGTGAGTGCGAATGGTTGTTTGTTTATATGTGCTGGTGACCAGTTCAAGGTGTACCCCGCCTCTCGCCCGAAGATAACTGGGATAGGCTCCAGCACACCTGCGACCCTAGTGAGAAGAAGCGGTACGGAAAATGGATGCATGGATACTAAGAGAGCGAGAGAGAGAGAGAGAGAGAGAGAGAGTAGTATTATTTACACTTTGATGACTGATGGCCGATGAATGGATTAGTTCTCTGGCCAAAGCTTGGATTTGAGCCAATAGTTTTTACCAAATTCTATTGAAACCATAGATTGAATAGTTGAACAGTGAAGCCATGATTTGCTGCCTCTAATTTGCTTTTGTTTGTCTTCCCTGGCACTTCCTCCTCTCCCACAAGGCAGCAGTAATTATCTGACAGTGAAAGGGGCCCCCAGGAATGCTGGACCATCAGTGGGTGATTGGATCTTTCTGAGCAACATGTGCCAGTCGCAGGGACAAAATCGTTTACAACCACTTATGGTTGTAACAGTATCCTGTTAGATTTTATGTGAAGTATTGTGTGGGGCCACTATGCTATGATAGTTTGTTTCAAAGATATGATATTAATATTTGAATAAAAATATTTTTAAAATCCCTATTGCAAAACTGTTTCATATTCAAATTAAACAAAAGGTAGACGTAGCAGTATTTTTCAGGTAAAAAAGTAAAAACAAAAAAGTTCATTTGATTAAATTGGTTACTTATATTGGCGGCACGGTGGACGACTGGTTAGCACATCTGCCTCACAGTTCTGAGGACCCGGTTCAAATCCAGCCTCGCCTGTGTGGAGTTTGCAGGTTCTCCCCATGCCTGCGTGGGTTTTCTCCAGGTACTCCCGTTTCCTCCCTCTGTCACGTGCGTGGTTAGGGCGAAGGCGAGTAACGCAAGGCAAGAACATGGTGGACCCAATTGCAGGGAAGCAGTGAGGCAAGGCAGGAGTGCGGGAGTCTCAAAATAATAATATTTAATCTTCAAAAAGGGAAAACTGAACAAAGTCCCACAACAGATACCAATCAAATCAAAGTAACAAAGAAACACTCGAATATCTAAAACTAGAAACAAACTATGACCTGTGAGTAAGACGTGGAATAGAAAGGGAAAATGACACCTGACAATGACATACCACAATGATAAAGACAACTGGCGACTATGACATGGCAAAGACATGTGACAACGACAATGAACCGACAAGAAGTGAAAGAAACCAAGGAACTAAATACAAACAAATTGACGAGACAACGAGGAACACCTGGACAAGACACGAGTGGCTGGAGAGAGCTGATTGGTCAACACAAAGTAGACGAGAACAGGTGGACACAACAACCTAATGAGCACACGACAAACATGGAACACAGGAAAACATGGAACAAAACTAAACACAACCCAAACCAAAACACAGACCATGATACCCACATCCCAAAAACATACATGGACGGTTAATTGAAGACTCTAAATTGCCCGTAGGTGTGAATGTGAGTGCCAATGGTTGTTTGTTTATATGTGCCCTGCGATTGGCTGGCGACCAGTTCAGGGTGTACCCCGCCTCTCGCACAGAGTCTTCTCGGATAGGTTCCAGTACGCCTGCGACACTCGTGAGGATAGGCGGTATGGAAGATGAACAATGAAGATGAGATGGTTATTTATATTGTACAAAGCATGACCTCAATAGTCTTGTAAGAAACTGTGTGCTATTGTCATGGTCTGTGTTTTGGGTTTGGGTTGTGTTTAGTTTTGTTCCATGTTTTCCTGTGTTCCATGTTTGTCGTGTGCTCATTAGGTTGTTGTGTCCACCTGTTCTCGTCTATTTTGTGTCGACCAATCAGCTCTCTCCAGCCACTCGTGTCTTGTCCAGGTGTTCCTCGTTGTCTCGTCAATTTGTTTGTATTTAGTTCCCTGGGTTCTTTCAGTCCTTGTCGGTTCATTGTCGTTGTCACATGTCTTGCCATGTCATAGTCACCAGTTGTTTTTGTCATAGTCGCCTGTTGTTTTTGTCATAGTCGCCTGTTGTTTTATCATTGTGATTAAATATTATTATTTTGAGATTCCCGCACTCCTGCCTTGCCTCCCTGCTTCCCTGCAATTGGGTCCACCATGTTCTTGCCTTGTGTTCCTCGCCGTCGCCCTAACCATGTTCATGACAGAATGAACCGACCAGAACAGGACCCAGCGGGAAGAACATGGCGTCACCCTGGACGCCACCAAACTGCCTCCCACCGTCCTCAGCCTGCCATCCATACCTACCGTCCTCCAGTAAGCCCTATCATTCAGTCTTTTCTGTCCTTTTCCTCGGGTCCCCCCACTTGTCCTAGTTATTCACCATGCCCTACTATTGTACATCCACATGTTTCTTTAGATTCAGATTTTTCTGATTGTGAAGATGGGCCTGATTTAGTTAACCTCCTGTCGGATTCTGACTCTGACACAGATTTAGATTTTTCTGGTTCCTTCCCTAGTTTATCCCGTCCTCGTCAGTTTTTGTCACGTTTCCACGTTTCCAACCCCAGTGAGTCCAAATCCTTTCCCTCGGACCTTTTCTTGGGCACCCGTTTGGCCATCTACCCGGGACCGCCGCGTGGTGGCCAACGGAGGCGCCCAAGTAAAGGTCAAATTTTGCCCCCTCGTTTTTTCCCCCCTGTTCACAAATCACTTGATTTTTCACCTGTTCCCACACGTTGTTCCACGGATCCTATTAAGTCACGTCTAGTCAAACCTGCCCCCAAGCCATGTTCAGTACCAGCCATTTTTCCTAGTTCACCTTCCCGAGACCTTGTGCACTCTTCCACTCCCATACCCTCTACTCCCACACCTCAATGGCGGCAGGCTGAGGAAGCGACTGCAGCTCCCGTTCCGGCTAATCGGCAGCTGCGCCAGGCTCCCGTTCCGGCTCCTCGGCAGCTGCGCCAGGCTCCCGCACCGGCGGCGCTCGTCCAGCGGCCGCCACCCGTCCTTGCTCCGGCGGCGCTCGTCCAGCGGCCGCCACCCGTCCTTGCTCCGGCGGCGCTCGTCCAGCGGCCGCCACCCGTCCTTGCTCCGGCGGCGCTCGTCCAGCGGCCGCCACCCGACCATGCTCCGGCGGCGCTCGTCCGGCGGCCGCCACCCGTCCTTGCTCCGGCGGCGCTCGTCCAGCGGCCGCCACCCGACCCTGCTCCGGCGGTGCTCATCCAGCGGCCGCCACCCGTCCTTGCTCCGGCGGCGCTCGTCCAGCGGCCGCCACCTGACCCTGCTCCGGCGGCGCTCGTCCAGCGGCCGCCACCCGTCTTTGCTCCGGCGGCGCTCGTCCAGCGGCCGCCACCCGACCTTGCTCCGGCGGCGCTCGTCCAGCGGCCGCCACCCGTCCTTGCTCCGGCGGCGCTCGTCCAGCGGCCGCCACCCGTCCTTGCTCCGGCGGCGCTCGTCCAGCGGCCGCCACCCATCCTTGCTCCGGCAGGCGCTCGTCCAGCGGCCGCCACCCGTCCTTGCTCCGGCGGCGCTCGTCCAGCGGCCGCCACCCGACCCTGCTCCGGCGGCGCTCGTCCAGCGGCCGCCACCCGACCCTGCTCCGGCGGCGCGCGTCCAGCGGCCGCCACCCGACCCTGCTCCGGCGGCGCTCGTCCAGCGGCCGCCACCCGACCCTGCTCCGGCGGCGCTCGTCCAGCGGCCGCCACCCGTCCTTGCTCCGGCGGCGCTCGTCCAGCGGCCGCCACCCGTCCTTGCTCCGGCGGCGCTCGTCCAGCGGCCGCCACCCGTCCTTGCTCCGGCGGCGCTCGTCCAGCGGCCGCCACCCGTCCTTGCTCCGGCGGCGCTCGTCCAGCGGCCGCCATCCGACCATGCTCCGGCGGCCGCCACCCGTCCATGTTCCGGCGGCGCGCGTCCAGCGGCCGCCACCCGTGCATGTTCCGGCGGCGCGCGTCCAGCGGCCGCCACCCGTCCATGCTCCGGCGGCGCTCGTCCAGCGGCCGCCACCCGACCACGCTCCGGCGGCGCTCGTCCAGCGGCCGCCACCCGACCACGCTCCGGCGGCGCTCGTCCAGCGGCCGCCACCCAACCCTATTGCCTGGCCCCTGCATTACCATTGGGTTCGGCACCGTGGCCGTCCGCCTGAATGGCCCTGTAAAGACCCTGGTGCTTGGCGTCCTGGACGACCTCCTGAACCGCTCAGCCAAGCACCTCACCTCGGGTGGCCTGGATGGCCACCAGACTGACCTGAGGGGTGGACTCTGTTTTGGGGAACGTCTGGGATCCGTTCCTTTAGAGGGGGGGTACTGTCATGGTCTGTGTTTTGGGTTTGGGTTGTGTTTAGTTTTGTTCCATGTTTTCCTGTGTTCCATGTTTGTCGTGTGCTCATTAGGTTGTTGTGTCCACCTGTTCTCGTCTATTTTGTGTCGACCAATCAGCTCTCTCCAGCCACTCGTGTCTTGTCCAGGTGTTCCTCGTTGTCTCGTCAATTTGTTTGTATTTAGTTCCCTGGGTTCTTTCAGTCCTTGTCGGTTCATTGTCGTTGTCACATGTCTTGCCATGTCATAGTCGCCAGTTGTTTTTGTCATAGTCGCCTGTTGTTTTATCATTGTGATTAAATATTATTATTTTGAGATTCCCGCACTCCTGCCTTGCCTCCCTGCTTCCCTGCAATTGGGTCCACCATGTTCTTGCCTTGCGTTCCTCGCCGTCGCCCTAACCATGTTCATGACAGCTATGTGTATTCATGGGGATGTACAGTGCAGTTACATTTGTATATAGCTAAACTACAAACAATGTATTCAGCTGTTTTAGACCTGTCTCGCAACTTTCTCATGTTTCTAGTTCATTCATGTAGATGATGATGCATTCACATAGATTCATATTAATTTCCATGGAAATTTTCCTAAATGTGGTAATTCCAGGAATTAAATAAAATCCTAATTAGCTGTACAAAAGTACATCATTAGAAAATTACATAAGACAATGCCTCCAGCATACACTGATTCCACCAATTGATCTGTACTTGGGATCTGAGCTTGTTCCTATTTGGCTTCAAAATGTTATAAGACCCTATATTTTTCTGTTATGTTATTAACGCATTGTACGATCAAGAAGAAGTAGTTATTCCACCATTTCTTTAAAAAGTGTCTGTCTGGTCAGTAGGTCAGTTTGAGGGAAGTGCATGTTTGGAATCATGTTGTAATGATAAAAATCCATCCATCTATTGTCTGTACCGCTTATCCTCACTAGGGTCGTAGGCGTGCTGGAGTCTATACCAGCTATCTTTCGGGTGAAAAGCGGGGCACACCCTGAACTGGTCGCCAGCCAATCGCAGAGCACATATAAATAAACAACCATTCACACTCACAATCTAATGATAAAATGTAATTGAAAATTGACAAAAGGTAACTGCAACCTGGATTAATTCCCTCTGAAAGCAGTTGCAAGAGTAATATTTCTTTTGTTTCCTTAAGTGCACTTGTTTTGTGAACCCAACGATAAATCTATAATAACCAGGTAAATGATTAAAAATTAATGAGTGGTTGTTCTTCTGCTAGCTGAAGTGTCATTTCCTTGTCACACTGATACGGCAGTCAATTTGGTGGAAGGCTGTAGGAATTTTCACCTTCTGTGTTCGCTAGTCTAATCTTTAACATGCTTAAGAAAGGTAACACGCCAAAAGCGAATTGGTTATTCCATAGCCATATCGGGCTTCATTATTTCTGTTGATTTAGAAATCATGTCATTATCCTTTGCATTGTTGAAAGTGACATTATAGACATTTATTGGTTTGCTTAATAGTTGTGGATGGTGAGATTCAGCATGTAATAAAGGGGGCATATTATGGAAAATTTAATTTTTAATTACTTGTATACAAATTGTTGGGAGTGTCTGCCCACCAATAAAGTGTGAAATTGAACAACTGCGTAAATCTTTTATCTGTCATGGTCTGTGTTTTGGTTTGGGTTGTGTTTAGTTTTGTTCCATGTTTTCCTGTGTTCCATGTTTGTCGTGTGCTCATTAGGTTGTCGTGTCCACCTGTTCTCGTCTACTTTGTGTCGACCAATCAGCTCTCTCCAGCCACTCGTGTCTTGTCCAGGTGTTCCTCGTTGTCTCGTCAATTTGTTTGTATTTAGTTCCCTGGTTTCTTTCAGTTCTTGTCGGTTCATTGTCGTTGTCACGTCTTTGCCATGTCATAGTCGCCAGTTGTCTTTATCATTGTGGTATGTCATTGTTAGGTGTCATTTTCCCTATCTATTCCACGTCTTACTCACAGGTCATAGTTTGTTTCCAGTTTTAGATATTCAAGTGTTTCTTTGTTACTTTGGTTTGGTTGTTATCTGTTGTGGGACTTCGTTCAGTTTTGCTTTATCCAATATCCTTGTTTTCCTTTTTTGAAGATTAAATATTATTATTTTGAGACTCCCGCACTCCTGCCTTGCCTCCCTACTTCCCTGCAATTGGGTCCACCATGTTCTTGCCTTGCGTTCCTCGCCTTCGCCCTAACCACGTACGTGACATTATCTGCCTATTTCTAAAAATGTCTCTGTGACCGAGCCGTTCAACATTAAGTTCCACCTTACTGTTGTATAACAGTGGGATTAATTTATGTAATAACCAACCCATATTGCCCATGACATGACCAATTGAGAACACAGCGCACACTCATCGGCAAGAAAACGAGAGCCAACCCACAAAGCACTCGCCTGCGAGATCCAGCCCTCTGTTAATCATACATTTCCTGGCAAGATGATTACAGGTAGCTCACGAAGGGCACTGTCGTCATGTTAATGAAAGCCTCACTATATTGGGCCAGCAGTATATACAGTAAGGCGGAATCAGGCTGGCTCACTGGCATGAGACCAGGCCCACCACGAAAAACGGGTTGATTTCAGCAAGACATAGGGTGTGTAAAGTGCTCTAATTGCTTAGAGTAATTTGATGTAAGCATGTCATAAACATGCTATTAAGACATGAGAATTGTTTAAAATTGTGGAAAAAAAAAATCAAAGAATTAAATATACACCATACTTTTGTGGTTAGCATGTCTGCCTCACAGTTCTGAGGTTCAGGATTCCAGCGATGTCATAAGTACTTTTCATGGTCGGACCAAAGGACAGGACTCAAAATGCATGACTCCAATTCAATGCACAGTTTCAAAAAGAGCAGTTTAATAAATGGGAGGGGTCGGTACACAGACAGGCAATCCACAAAGGAAACAGTATCCAAAATCGTGAGGCAAAAGGCAAGGTCAATAATCAAAACAGGGTGTAAGCTTACGATGAGTCAGGGTTGTGGAAATAAGGAATGCTGGAACGTGACAACTAGGTACAACGAACTGGCGACCAGAAAGAATGAGACACGAGGTTAAATCCATAGGGTAATTAGGGTAAACGAGGCACAGGTGGGGAAGATGCTCTCAGGAGCAGGTTTGTACAAGGCAGGGGGAAGACAACAACCATAACCCACACCCATGACAGTACTTATATTCAGTACTTAAGTAAAAGTATTGATACTTGTGCATAAATCAATTCTGGTAAAAATAAAAGTAGCCTGCTGAAGGGTTAGGGTGGCATGGTGGACGACTGGTTAGCACATCCGCCTCACAGTTCTGAGGACCGGGGTTCAACTCCCAGCCCCGCCTGTGTGGAGTTTGCATGTTCTCCCCGTGCCTGTCTGGGTTTTCTCCGGGTACTCCGGTTTCCTCCCACGTCCCAAAAACATGCATGGTAGGTTGATTGAAGATTCTAAATTGCCCCTAGGTGTGAATATGAGTGTGAATGGTTGTTTGTTTATTTGTGCCCTGCGATTGGCTGGCCTCCAGTTCAGGTGTACCCCGCCTCTCACCCGAAGATAGCTGGGATAGGCTCCAGCACGCCCGTGACCCTAGTGAGGATATGCGGAATGAAAGATAAATGAATGAATGAAGGGTTAAGTAAAAAACTAAAAAGTAAATCAAGATTTTTCAACCCAATAATAAAATACATATAATGAGATGTTTGTATCGCTCCAGAAAATTGGTATGCGCTCTCTCGGGGCAACAATGGACAAAACAAACAAAAATAGAAGCAACTAGGTGTCACGATGTGAGTTGAATTGGACCCAAGAGCAGACAGAGGCGGAGGAAGTAGATTTTGAATAGGTTATTGCAGGTTGACAGAGGGTAAGGCTATCCAAGGTGGGGTGGTGGACCGGCAGGACAAGGAGCGAGCAGGAAGCGGGAATGGGAGCAGGTGGAGTGACTTGGCGGCTGGTGCAGGCAACGAGGCGAGGAAGGCACGGGAGGAATGCTGGAGACGGGAAAGAACACAATCGGGTGAGCACAGTAGCGGGTCGTAGGATAGTTATTGTTATACCACAAAAAACCTGGAAGTATGAGAGCTGGCCGGTGAGTCACAGACAAATTTGAATACTCAGGCGAAGGCTGTAGAACTTGACAGGCTTTAAATGCTGACAGTAATCAGTTCTGTTTGAAGAAGGAGACAGAGGGGGAGAGGGAGAGACAAGGCACATGACCCCACCCAAGCTCCAAAAGAGGAACTGCAGGGCCTGGATCAGGGCAGTACCTCCCTCTCAACGGATGCCCGCTGGGGTCCTACCAGGTTTCCCCGGATGAGCCGCATAAAGGTCTCTAATAAGGGAGTTGTCCAATATGAGCTTGCGTGAAATCCAGGATCGTTCTTCAGGGCCATATCCCTCCCACTCCACCAAAAATGTAAATCCTCTGCATCCAGGATGCGCGACACCGTAAAGGTCGGATGGTCATCGATGACACGGGGGAGTGGAGGGAGCACGGCCGGAGGGCTAAGGGTACTGGTGGATACCGGTTTAAGCAGAGACACGTAAAATATTGGATGGATTCTGAGGGATTAAGGGAGTTTTAACTGAACCGAGGTGGCATTACTGAGTTTGGTGATAGGGAATGCACCAATTTAGCGAGGAGTGAGCTTACGGGATTCTGTTTGGAGTGGAAGGTCACGGGAGGAGAGCCAAACCATCTGACCCACCTTGTATTCCGGAGTAGAAGACCAAGTTAAAGCAGTCCTGACGTCCTTCCACACAGACTGGACCAGTCAAAGATGCTCCCTCACCACAGGAACCGGCACTGTATGCTCCTGATCTTTGAACAATGGAGGGTGGAAACCATAACATGCCATAAAGGGAGTCATACCTGTGGCGGAGCTGGTGAGGGAGTTGTGGGCATATTCCACCCATGGGAGGAAGGTGCACCAGGAGGCAGGAGGGCGAGCAGCAACACAACGAAGAGCGGATTCCAGGTTTTGATTTGCCTGCTCCGTCTGGCCGTTGGTTTGGGGATGGTAGCCGGAATACAAACTGGCTGCTGCGCCCACCGCCTTGCCGAACTCTTTCCAGACCTGGGAAGAGAACTGAGGACCCCGTTCCGATACAATGTAAACAGGGATACCATGAAGTCTGAACACGTGGAGGACAAGAAGGTTAGCAGTCTCTAAGGCAGAGGGCAATTTGGGAAGCGGTACATTGTGAACACACTTGGAGAACCGGTCAATAGTGGTGAGAATGACAGTGTTTCCTTGTGGGTAGTCCAGGGAGATATGGAACCAAGGGCGGCTCGGAATGGGTAAGGGGCGCACCAGACCAGCTGGGGGTTGATGTGAAGCCTTTCCTGGGGCACAGACAGAGCAGGTGAGGACAAACTCTCGGGCGCCTTTGACTAGGCTAGGCCTCCAGAAGTGTTGCTGGATGAAATGGATGGTGTGGGTGATGCCAGTATGACAGCTGAGCTTGGAGTTGTGGGCCCTGAAGGACGTCAGAGCATGCGGAATCGGGTACGAACAGTTGGTTAGGAGGTCCGGTCTTGGGATCTTGGTGAGTCTACTGAGCCTCTTTAACCACCTGTTCGATTTTCCAAGTGGCTGCTCCAACGAAGCACGAAGAAGGGAGGCTGGGTTCTGGTTAAGTTGAGCTGGAGGGAGGTGCATACATCTGGGAGAGGACATCAGGCTTGCCATTGCGTGAACCAGGGTGGAAGGAGAGGCAGAAATTGAACCGGCTAAGAAATAAAGCCCAATGAACTTGCCAGGGATTAAAACACTTGGCGGAACGGAGATAAGTCTGGTTCTTGTGGTCAGTCCATATTATAAAGGGTGTAACGGTCCCCTCCAACCAGTGTCTCCACTCCTCTAGGGCCCAAACGATGGCTAGCAGCTCACGGTTTCCGACATCATAATTTCGCTCGGATGTGGACAGGCGAATATTTATGTGCAGTTTAGTAGAAATTGACTACATGACCCGAGGTTCCCCGAGTAAGCTTCGGAGGGGCAACGTGAGGTTCTTTGTACGGGAGGCGGGGTTGATCGGAGGCTGCAGGGTCGGGAAGAAAACTCACAGGTGGATTGCTGGATGGATACTTGTTGTGTGAGACTGTTTAGTCCATGATTTCACGGGGGGCTTTGTCTTGTCTTCCGATATGGGCGCCCTGGTGGTTGAGCGCTTCCCTCAACGCTTGTGTAGTCGCTGGGTCTGTCATGGCCTGAGTATTCTGTCACGATGTGAGTTGGATTGCATCCAAAAGCAGACTGAGGCGGAGGGATTACATTTTGAATAGGTTATTGCACATTGAAACAGGGTAAGGATATTCTAGGCGGGGTGGTGGACCGGCAGGACAAAGAGCGAGCAGGAGACGGGAAAGAACACAATCGGGTGAGTACAGTAGTGGGTCGTAGGATAGTTACTGTCATACCACAAAAAACCTGGAAGTACGAGAGTCGGCCGGTGCGTCACAGACAAGTGTCAATTCTCAGACAAAGGCTGTAGAACTTGACAGGCTTTAAATGCAGGCAGTAATCAGTGTTGCTTGAAGAAAGGTGCACTGCACAGGTGATGCTGATTGCTAGGGAGACAGAGGGGGAGAGGGAGAGACAAGGCACACGGCGCCACCCAAGCTCCAAAAGAGGAACTGTAGGGCATGGATCATGACAGTAGGCTTAATGTGTGCAATTGTAAAGCGTCTTTGTGTGTTTCGAAAAAGCGCTTATTATGATTATAAAATGAAAGGATGATCATTTATTTGTACTATTAAAATAAAGTTACATACATCCATCCATCCATCCATTTTCTGAGCCGCTTCTCCTCACTAGGGTCACGGTCGTGCTGGAGCCTATCCCAGCTATCATCGGGCAGGAGGCGGGGTACACCCTGAACTGGATGCCAGCCAATCGCAGGGCACATACAAACAAACAACCATTCGCACTCACACTCACACCTACGGGCAATTTAGAGTCTCCAATTCATGTATGTTTTTGGGATGTGGGAGGAAACCGGAGTGCCCGGAGAAAACCCACGCAGGCACGGGGAGAACATGCCAACTCCACACAGGCGGGGCCGGGGATTGAACCCCGGTCCTCAGAACTGTGAGGCTGACGCTCTAACCAGTCGTTCACCGTGCCGCCAAGTTACATACAATACAACATAAATACTTAAAAATAAAAAAGCTAGATAGGAAGGGGGAGGGGGTGCGGGGCTGACTGAAACCAGTCGAAAATGAGCAAATTATGGCTATTTTCAGTTTGGCTTTTTTACTGTTAGTTTTGGCTGTGGGAAAATAAATGTATTGGAAATATGTTAATGCTCAAACGTGACATAATTCACTGCCAGCGAGCTCAGCTAGAATTCCTAGAATTCCACAAGCTACCTTTCTAAAAGACTAACATGATTCACCCAAGCATTGCAGGCACTTTTGACAAAGGGCCAAAACATATTCTTACCTATGAACAGGTATTCACGCATTTCAGGGTTCCCTTGTTGTGATTGTAGGACGTGTGTGCAATTATATGCAGCACAATTCCAGTTTTTCAGCGTTCTGTTTTTTACGTTGCGTCGTCGCTAACTTTAGCAGGTTTGAAATGTAGCAAGCTCATTTTTAAAACGTAAGGAGTAAAAAGTACAGATATTTGTGTTGAAAAAGTAATGAGCAAAAATCAAAAGTCACCAGAAAAATTAATACTCAAGGAAAGTAGGCTACAGATACCTAAAAAATCTACTTAAAAACAGTAATGTACAAGTACTTCATTACTTTCCACCTCTGCAATATTGTAATCTCAGCCCAGGCCTTCCTGTGTTGGGTTTTCATGTTCTCCACATGCTTATCAGGGTTTAATTGAAGCTATGAATGTGACTGTGAATAGTTGTTCGTCTGCCGCTTGCCCAAAGTCAGCTGGGGAAAGATCCAGCTCACCATCTTATCTCCATCTTAATGAGGAGAAGTGGTACAGAAAATGTTTGACAGAACAGTTTCCTGTTCTTTGAGCTTTCAGTGAGTGTAACACAGCATAGCTATAGAGTCCTGCCTGCGATGGGGAAGGTTATCCCGACTGAAAGGAGGACTGAACAACGACAGGATTATCCAGACGCTCAGCGCTGCACACGAACCCAAATCTAATCTGACTCTCTCTTTTTGCACTCAGCACTTTTAAACAGCTAGCAGGCACACTGTTTCAATACACTCCTCTTCAGCACAGAAGGAAAACTCACACGTGGCTGAACACTTATAACACATACTTATAACATCCATCCATCCATCCATTTTCTGAGCCGCTTATCCTCACAAGGGTCGCGGGAGTGCTGGAGCCTATCCCAGCTATCATCAGGTAGGAGGCAGGGTACACCCTGAACTGGTTGCCAGCCAATCGCAGGGCACACATAAACAAGCAACCATTCGCACTTACATTCACACCTAGGGGCAATTTAGAGTCTTCCATCAACCTACCACGCATGTTTTGGGGATGTGCGAGGAAACCGGAGTGCCCGGAGATAACCTACGCAGGCACAGGGAGAACATGCAAACTGCATACAGGTGGGGCAGGGATTTGAACCCCAGTCCTCAGAACTGTGAGGCAGATGTGCTAACCTGGAATTAGCAGGCACAAGGGCGGCACAGTGGGCGACTGGTTAGCACATCTGCCTCACAGTTCTGAGGACCGGGGTTCAAATCCCGGCCCCACCTGTATGCAGTTTGCATGTTCTCCCTGTGTCTGCGTGGGTTTTCTCCGGGTACTCCGGTTTCCTCCCACATCCCAAAAACATGCGTGGTAGGTTGATTGAAGACTCTAAATTGCCCGTAGGTGTGAATATGAGTGCAAATTGTTGTTTGTTTATATGTGCCCTGCGATTGGCTGGCCACCAGTTCAGGGTGTACCCCGCCTCTCGCCCGAAGATAGCTGGGATAGACTCCAGCAGGCCCGCAACCCTAGTGAGATATTTTTCCAGCAATGGGGTCTTGCGTGATGAGCGTGCATACAGGCCATGGCGGAGGAATGCATTACTCACTGTTTTCCTATTATCGGGTTGAAAAATCTTGATTTACTTTTTCGTTTTTTACTTAACCCTAACCCTTCTTTCATTCATTCATCTTTCATTCCGCATATCCTCACTAGGGTCGCGGGCATGCTGGAGCCTATCCCAGCTATCTCCAGGTGAGAAGTAGGGTACACCCTGAACTGGTCGCCAGCCAATTGCAGGGCACATATAAATAAACAACCATTCACACTCACACTCATACCTACAGGCAATTTAGAGTCTCCAATTAACCTACCGTGCGTGTTTTTAGGATGTGGGAGGAAACCGGACTACCCGGAGAAAACCCACGCAGACACTGGGAGAACATGCAAACTCCACACAGGTGGGGCCGGGATTTGAACCCCGGTCCTCAGAACTGTGAGGCAGATGTGCTAACCAGTCGCCCACTGTGCCGCCCTTGTGCCTGCTAATTCCAGGTCTTATTGAAGCTCTCCACACGTGGTCCTTGGGTCTTGGACAACTTTTCTGATTATTCTTGGCACTCCTCTGTCAGAAATCTTGCAAGGAGCACCTGATCGAGCCAAATTTATGGTGGTATGATTGGCTTTGCACTTTCTTATTATGGCCCCAACCGTGCTCACTGAAACATTCAGAAGCTTGGATATGCGCCTGTAACCAGTGCCATCGTTATGTTTTGCAACAATTAATTTGCGATGATCTTGAGACAGTTCTTTGCTCTTACCCATCGTGAGATGTCAAGACTCACACCTTGGCAATTAAACCTTTTTGTAGGCCATCAATTCGGACTGAACCAGCTGACATTCTTGGCACTGACAATTGGCTGTACTGCTGTTTGATTATTGATAGATTTTAGGGTGTTGTCTTGGCTTTCCATGCCTTTTTGCACCTCCCTTTCTTCAATTGTTCAATAATTTTTCCCTGAGTCATTTCACATTATTACACACAACTTAATGATGTGTGATGTGTGATGTGTGATGTGTGATGTTGTTCCCAACATCTGGTGAAAATTTCATGTCAATAGCACCTTTGGAAATATGTTTATGGAAATATATTTAGTGTGCAAAATTGTGACGTGTTATATATTTATTTCAGGTGCTATGTGTGTGTCTATATATATATATATATATATATATATATATATATATATATATATTTGTGGTCCAGTCAGTGAAACACTCAATTGAAAGTTTTTATTATTGTAGTCAGCAATGTTTGTGCCAAACAAAACATACATTATTAGCACTAAATATTTAAAGTATGCATTGAATGTAATAAGATATTGCTTGAATAAATTATCTTAGCGAGCGCCCACTTTATTTTAAAAAATTGCACAGACATACATTATCCATGAATTGTGACAAGTGCAGTCCACTTTTACATAGTAGTACACAGATTCAGACTCATGCAATGCAGTGCGCTGCTACAATATGAAACTGGTCATACAGTCGTAATGGTCAATCATGCTGAAGTTAAATTATATAGATTTTTTTAATGGAAAAAGTTGACTTGTTGACTTCATATTGTTTTCATAAGAATCAACACGTTATTATCCTATCGAGTCCCAGATAGTCATTGGCCTATTTCGCCAGCACTTTGACTAAATGCATGCCTTCATTGTTCATTCCATGACAGACAGCCCTGCATGCAGTCTGTCCGCTTCAGCATTTCTGGATCATAATGCACCTGATAACTTGTGGGATTAGGGGTGTGTCCTGTTTATCTACTGTATGTGACATTCAGATTTGTGTGGTGGTTTGGTAGAGTCTGGAGGCTGTCAGTCATTTCCAATTTGAAATGAGGCAGGGTCATTTTATTTTGACAAAAAGTGAAGTATTTCCGATCCTCTTGTTATGTTTGGAGGTGGACACTGGGGGAAGGGAAGCGAGGGACAGATGGGACTGACACATGGTCCCTGTCAACCACCTCTTCTCACCCCCCTCCCCTCACAGACTCTGTCTAATCTGACCTGGTAGAAGTGGGTGAGAGGATGGGGGAGGGCACTGGGTATTCACCACCACCTCTCTCTCTTTTCTGGAAGCACACAACAGAGCCAAAGCATGCAGGATGTGGGGGAAAAAAAGAGGACTTCTTCCCCAGTGAGGCTGGCCTGAGGGAGCTGACGTGAGCTGAAGTGGCACTCATGCTGAGGTTTTCAGTTGCAGAGATCGTAGCCCAACTAGATTCATTTCTAATCCATCATATGAGAGTGCAAGCACAACCTGCTGCAGGATTGAGCAGCACGTTCTTTTTTTTTTCTTTTTTTTGGTTATGTTTTCCTATCAGGAGCTTCAGGCCTGTTAGAACTTCTGACCTCTTTAAGGATGTGAAAGTGTGAACTTTGGAGACACAGAAAAAAAATTGGTTTAGGGTGGAAATTCATGGACAAATGCAGAGTTGTAGTGGGCGACCAAAGGCAGTTAGGAGGCACGATGTCCGCCAACCAGGGCATGAACCATCGCAGTGTCTACAATTACTTCCTCAACATGGTGGCCTATCAGGTGAGAGCTGGTGAGAAGCAGCAATGCTGGAGGTAAATGTAGCTGCAGTTAAAGTAAAGTTTGATCAAGGTCAGAAAGTGGTGCAGCTCTATAAGGTTTTAGATTATATTTGTAAATAATTTGTGGTTTAATCCAAGAACTTCAATATGAAACCAGTACCCTTACTAATACGTAATTTTTAGAGAATACTTTTACATTACTTTAAAGCACTAGAGGCAGTCTGATTTGTGATGATATTTTATTTGAATTCATTGATGGATGCATTTTGTGTTTTTTGTGTGTGTATTTTTTAGGCTTGTTATTATCTTTTCTCAGAGATACTGTATTTATCTTTTGAACCCCTCTTTGAGATTGTTTTTGACTAACAAAATGTTTGGATTGAGAAATTTGAGAACCAGATAGAAAGTTGAATGAATGAATGACATTCCTGGGCAATTATTCAACCATCAATTTTCTACTGGTCAAAGATGAGCTGCAGCCTATGCCAGCTGATTTTGGACTAGAGGCAGGGTACTGATTGCCAGTCAAACGGAGGGCACATACAGTCAAATAACCATTCACAAATATGGGAAATTTAGAGTGGGCCTACAGAATTCAATGAACCAGTCATGCATGTTTTGGAAGGTGGGAAGAAGCCAGAGTACTTGGGAAAACAAAACAAAAAACCCCGAAAAAGCTAGAATGCAGATTCGAACCCAGATTCTTTTGCGAGGCAAATATGCTAACCATATGTGTACTGTACCACCTTCTGGGCAACTAATTTTACCAGATTTGTTGTATGTTTTCATTATTAATCCATGATGGATGCATTTTAGGTAGTAGTTCAATAAATAAAACGCCTTCCTGGGGCTTGTTATTACCATTTCAAATATTTGATCCTCAAAGATCAGATTTGTCTTTTTATAGCCCCTTTTTTAATGTTGTAATCATCATATTTCTATTTATCTATTTCAGCAGGTTGAAATCAATTGCTAATAAACAATTCAGTAAACAGGTGACCAGTTTAACACTGTCAATCTGCAAATTTATGCTCAGCTGAAGCACTTGAAATCATATGAACAAAAAAGTTTCAAACATTGCATCTGCCTTCATTTACTCACTTATGGGGGCAGCCATTTTTTCTCACTCTTGTGAGAGTGCAAATTCATGCGAATGTGATGCATATTTGCCTGTACCAGTTTATTGTGCAGATTTATTTACGAGGAAACCATACAGAGTTAATAAATATTCAGCAATGACAAGCTACATATGCTCCCATCTCCAAAATCACTACATTTCAGGAAAGGGGGGCCATCTTGCTTGAGTTGTTACCAAACACCATGTCGTTCAAGTTGGTATTATACCTTATATCATATATCGTTGCACATTAACATCAACACAACACCACCGCAAAATCACGCTCAACTGCTGATTTAATACAACAGAAAAAAAAATCGCAAATATTTTACGCTGTCATTGATTAAAATGGGGGCGCCATGAGTGATTCAATTAAAGAAACGATGAGCTGACCAAGCAATTTAATAGAAGGAAATGAATCTGGATGCCGGCGGCACGGTGGACTACTGGTTAGCACATCTGCCTCACAGTTCTGAGGACCGGGATTCAATCCCCGGCCTCGCCTGTGTGGAATTTGTATTTTCTCCCCGTGCCTGCGTGGGTTTTCTCTGGGCACTCCGGTTTCCTCCCACATCCCAAAAACATGCATGGTAGGTTAATTGACAACTCTAAATTGCCCATAGGTGTGAATGTGAGTGTGAATGGTTGTTTGCTCTTCTCAGACAGTGGAGCGCTCAAGAGCATTAATAGATTTGTTTTCAAGCTATTTTCAACACTTTAAAAGGGTTAGTAAAGCATAAAAATAACAGACGAAACAGACCTATAGTATAGCATGTGCAAAATGGCTCTCTGCAATCTGTCAGCCAACACAATTCAATGGAGCATCCTGGTAGCAGGTAATTCTCTACTGGAGCTTTGACATAACTTCAGGTCTGCAGTTCGCCCAACATGGCACCCCACTTATGTCTGTTAATTATTCTATTGAATTATTGTTCAACAAGTGCAATAAGAATTACAGTACTGTGTTTTGGCTAGTGCTGGCACATACAATGTGTAATTGCTTTGAAAACCTTTGGATTTAGTTCCCCTTCAATAGCGTATTATTTAATTTCTTGTGATAATTACAACGTTGTGCTTTTGCAGGCAAAATGTTTCATGTACAAAGACCTCAAAATATCAGTATTATTGTTACGGTTTCATATTCACTTTTTTACATTCACAATGTTGAGGAATGAAAACATCAAAAATCATGTTTGTGAACATAACAGTTCTTACAGTGTCTGAAATACTTTATTTGGATCTTGTGAATTGGCGATTTGTCAAATATAGACAAATGACTAGATTTAGGATTGATGGATTAAAGAGGGCATATAAGGATAATCAATTGCTGGTTTGATTTTTGCTTGGCAAAATACAAAGGAGCTACCATCTGGTCATGTGTAATACAATGTATCCCCAAAAATATTTTTTCATCTAAACTCATTGAATGGTGACCCATCTACCCACCTACTGTACTATGATCAAATACTTGTAATTTTACATCACTGTACTTGTAATTTTTACATCACAGTTTTTTATCTCATCCATCATTTCCATGATAAGGGAATGGATAATCTTCTCTGCCTTATCCAGTAGATTATGACTGACACGTGATTGTGTATCTGGACTCACTGCACTCACATGCCTTTATTGATCATAAAATGCAGTCTGGGCTACACACTTGTCAGAGGTCGGTGTTTGTGCAATTTTCATTTGAAACTTGTATACAGCAAACTGAAATACATTCCAATGTAAACACTTATCATAACAATTATGGTTATTGAAAGTATAAGATAAGCATTTAACCACGGATCACAGGTGCTGTTTTCTGATGTGTTTCTTGGTTGACTGGCTCTGCCTCATTTGATTTATAAAGCCCAATCCTGAAACATGTAAACTGTAAGTAAAATTGAGATATGGGTCATTCCACGGATGTGGGGAAATGTTACGAGCAATTATTAACGGCGAAATACATTAAAAGGAATCAAATATTAACACACACCGTCAGTAATCAGGTATCAACATGTAGATAGTAAATAATATTGTATCAAGAATTTTCCACCTCCAAGTATTTTGCAATAAACCATGTCAAACGCATTTTTGTGTTTTTGACTAGTGCCGAAGTGTGACATTTTAGCAGTCATCAACGGAAATAGGCACTGTCATGAACGGAACAGAGGATAGGACCCAAAAATGCACGACTCTAAAACAAACAGTTTCAAAAAGAGAGGTTTAATATACGGGCAGAGGTCGGTACACAGGCAGGCAATCCAAAAAAGGCAACAGTTTCCAAAAACATGAGGCAAAAAGGCGAGGTCAATAATCGGAACAGGGTCTAGTCTTACTGTGAGTCTGTGACGTGGAAACAAGGAATGCTGGAACGCGACGACAAGATACAACGAACTGGCGACTAGAAAGGATGAGACACGAGGTTAAATGCAAGGGGTAATTAGGGTGAACGAGGCACAGGTGGGGAAGATGCTCTCAGGAGCAAGTGTGTATGAGACAGGAGGAAGACAACAACCGGAACACACACCCATGACAGGCACAGTGTGAAAAATATCGGCAAAATCATGCAACTACTTCGCCAATATCTGCTAAAAGGGTGCGCCTACCACTCAACAGAAGTTAATGTCATTCCACAGCGAGATTTCTTAGAGGCACTTATTAGAAATAGGCATTGTGCTCGTAACTTTGTGGGTCAAAATCGCATTACGAGCAAGCGGCCACTCAAGTTCATAACTGTAAACAAACAACGACCATTTTACGACGGCTATTTGGAATTGTTGCAATAATCTCCAAAAATAATCATAGAAGGATCAATTAATTGCTTCAGAAGGAGTAGGAGACAATATTGACTTACATTTTTAAGTCTCGGTCATATTTTCGTTCGAGCGACTTGGACAAAATAACAAAAACGGTCGACTGTTTTGCGACATCGATCACCCAGAGCTATTTTCGGCTTACATACGACCAGCATATGGCAACATTTGAGCTTGATGGGAACATGGAGGGGCCGGTAGAACCTGGTAAGTGTTT
This sequence comes from Phyllopteryx taeniolatus, assembly GCF_024500385.1. NCBI lineage: Eukaryota > Metazoa > Chordata > Actinopteri > Syngnathiformes > Syngnathidae > Phyllopteryx > Phyllopteryx taeniolatus. Next base: position 2,006,555 of record NW_026903162.1, read on the forward strand.
TCAAGAAAGTAATGTCAAAATGTTACAAGCTACAATCTCAAATGGTCAAGTTACTAGCAATGATGAAAAGCGAGTTTGTATAGAATTAGATGGTTTCTTGTTTGATTCGTTGAAGGAGAAATGATTGGTGAATTTTGACCGTTTTCTATCGCTACTGCACAGACTGTTTTCTGTGTCTCCTGACTACACTACTGACTCACTGGTAATTTTGATGAGTCACAGCAGTGTTGAGGATATGGTCATGATTATGCACATACTTTAATCCTTATTATCAAACTTGGATTCGGTTCCGATTATAAAGGCCTCCTGTCAAACGTTTTTAACTATCTTTGATCAAAACATATTATTCACTTTGTTGATAAAAATGGCGATGTTGTGTGGTGCACTTGTGGATTGTTACTGGTGCTTGTAACATGACATGGGCACTGGCAAAGACCGCTGGTGTCAAAATTCCGAACAGGTCTACATGGCTGTATTATCGTTTACTAACACTGACTTCTGTAGAGACATTGTGTTCAGAACTATGTGTTAATGTTTTGAAATCATAGTATTGTTCAGTCAAGGATTGGTATTTGGAATACATGTTGCAACTCTGGAATGCCATGGTGTGTGTAACTGGAAATGTGTTTCACTGGCAGAAAGCCCAGTCAAAGTTAGGTACATGCTGTTCTTCATAAACAATTTTACTTCCAACTGTACTTCCAACTGACAAAGCATAACACTGAAAAGGTACATCTAGGGTTTTAGGAGTAAAAAATGGCAATAGTTAAACCTGAATAAAAATAAAAATATAAACAACCTTAATGTTCCCCATGACCTCTGCAATTGATGATCAGTCTTCACCAGAGGTGGGTAGGAACGTGCTACATTTACTCTGTTACATTTACTCAAGTAACATTTTGGATAAATTGTACTTGTCTGAGTAGTTTTAACAAAGCATACTTTTTACTTTTACTCTGGTATTTATGTTAAGAAGAAATGGTACTTTTACGCCGTTACAACGATCTACATGCCGCTCGCTACGTTCATTTATCAATAATTGCGTGCGCAATCTATTTTTAGACTTTTGTTTTTGACTTCTATGTCAGACGCCGTTGCTCCAATCTACTGTGATTACCACAGTGATGTCTGACTCAAGTTCACAAATCAAACGACAAGAAAAGTCCCACGTCCGCATACAAAGTCTTCTTTTGGGCTTTGTGGGCCAATCAAAGTGACAGTAGCACACACCAAGTGTGTACATGACAGACTACAAAAAACAACAGCTTTAACATGCAGCGTAGTTTTGTCACTGCCCAAATGTGGACATTTCAGCCCACTTCTAACTTGAGAAAACACCTTGCGGTAAATTGTAGATGTTTTTGGTGCTGTTTTGGCTGTGCATATGGCAACATTAGCCCTATTTTAGGGTCACAAGTAACTGCTAAACATGCATCTTCTGGGGTACATTCTCTCTCTCTCTCTCTCTCACACACACATACACCCCCCCCCCCCCCCCCCCCCCACACACACACACACTTTATCAAAACTGGTCAGCAAACAGCTTCTTCATGCAGTCATTTTAGTGGGTAAAGCAAATAATGTTTCTGTAAGGTAAGGCTGCAGGTGTTGGTTTTTTTCCACTTAAAAACTGAAATGGTGGCACGTGTGTGTGGACTCCTATTGAACATGAGTTTGAATATGATCTGTTACTTCTGAATTTCTTTTGCAATGGGGATGTCATGGCCCTGTGTTTCAAGTTGTTTTTCTTTGTGTTGCAGTGTCTGGGTGAGCGAAGGTGGGCGTGGACATCGGTGACACACCTGTCATGCATTGTAATCATCAGCCTTTTTAGGGGGCACCGTGACAGTGTGTGGGCGTCGGAATATTCACTCGTTTCTGCCCCGTGTTTGCCGCCGTTCTGACCGCTGTCCAAATTTAGGCTTACTACGATTATACCACACGGACCGTTTGTCGTGTCTCCCTGCGTTATCTGTTTTTGATTCTCTCTGGTTGTGAGTTCCTTTAGTTTTGTATGTTTCGCCATCACCTGCTCTGCCATTTAATTAAAATTGTTCGGACCTCTTTTTTGGGATCTGCCCTTACGGCATTGCCGTTCATGACAGGGGACCTGACTAAGAAGGCAGCAAGTTAAACGTCAAGTCCAAGTCAATCAATCAATCAATCTGATAAAACATGTTATCTTCCTGCCCCAGAATTTTAACCTTTTTTCAGGAAATTATTTTGGTTTCGCCCTTGTTTTTCATGCGTTTTGACCATTCTTACCAATTGTTGCGCTTTGGCCAATGGTGATGGCCCTGATTGCTCCGGCCAGGTCACAATGTTTTTCATTGCACGTTATGTCAAGCGTGATGACACCCTTGACCTTACACTGCTCATCAACCGACTGCAATTTTACCTCGGTGTTTGTTGGCTTTACTGTCAAAGTGAGTAGGTCCTTGGGGATGCTGAAGTGTATGTTAATCTTACGCTAGTGTCATTCCCCCCTTGAAGGCTAATATCATTTCCGCAGCTAGAGTACATTCTTACAACTGTCTTTCGAGGTCTTGACACTGAGAAAGTCCACTAACGACCAACCAAGCTACTATTAGCAGGGCAGCCAAAATGAAGAATTTTTACAAACAGCGCTCTGTCCCACTTATTATGACCACCGGAGTGCACTATAGTTGATGATGGGGAACTGATCACTGTCAAATAAGTCGCTGTCGAATAGATTGTCAATCGTGGCTTGACCTTCTGTGTCGGGCATTCTTGTATCTTCTGCTCCTGTTGCATCTGCTTCCACTGGGTCGGAACCTGGAGTGTCTGCTCCAGCTGCACCGGGCGATGGAGCACCTGCTCCTGTTCCCTCTCCAGAGATGCGAGGAGGTTCATCCCCTGTTTCTCCCATGGGGACGGCAGGAGCTTAACTTAGGCCAGGCCAAGTTATACCATCCCCGGCCTACTGTAGATTTATTCAAGCAGTTCCAAACTCCTACACTTTAGGTCCCAGACCAAACATCTACGCGGGGAATAGATCTCAGACAATTGTAAGTAATAATTCTACATTTCAGGTATTTCAATATTCCCATCTGCATTTCTCATGGTTGTTGTTAATGGTTGTTATCTTTGTTATCCCTCGTTTTTTGTTATCATGACAACAAAACACACAACAACAGAACAAAAGAATACACAAAAACATAAAAACACAGTACGGAGAGTCACTGAGCAATGAAAGGTTACCGCTAATGTGGTAATGATGATACAATTTTTTTTTTTTTGACAAATGTGTCCTCGAGTAATTTAGAGCAGTTTGAAATGACTAATAGAGCAATAATCTGGAACGCTGTCAATTGTGCAAATGGTGCAGATACTTCTCAAGTACATGTGTGACCAGCATTGGTCAGCAACAGATATGCAAATAGTGCAGAGTGGTGAGACTACTACAGTTAGTGCACTAATAATGTATAATTGGCCTGACAGAGATGTGTGTCAACAATCTCCAGACAAAGTTAACTTTTTAAGAAGTTAATGGCAAGAGGGAAGAAGCTGTTGGAATGTCTGCTAGTTTTAGTTTGCATTGATCGGTAGCGCCTACCTGAGGGAAGGAGCTGGAAGAGGTGGTGACCAGGATAGAGAGGGTCCAAGAAGATTTTGCATGCTCTTGTCTTAGTTCTCGCAGAGTGGAAGCTCTCCAGGGTGGGTAGGCGGGTACCGACAATTTTTTCAGCAGTTATGATTGTCCGTTGCAGTCGGAGTTAGCCCTTTTTTGTGGCAGCACCAAACCAGACTGTGATGGATGAACACAGGACTGATTCGATGACTGCTGTGGAGAACTGCCTCAGCACCTCGTGTGGCAGGCCGTGCTTCCTCAGAAGCCACAGGAAGTACATCCTCTGCTGGGGCTTTTTGAGGATGGAGATGATGTTTGTCTCCCACTTCAGGTCCTGAGAGACTGTAATTCCCAGGAAGTTGAAGGTCTCGACGGTTGACACAGGGCAGTTTTACAGCATGAGGGGCAGGTGTGGTGAAGGATGCCTCCTGAAATCCACGATGATCTCTACAGTCTTGAGCATGTTCAGCTCCAGATTGTGTCGGCCGCACTACAGCTCCAGCCGCTCCACTTCCTGTCTATTTGCATACTCGTCTTTGATGAAACCGATGACTGTGGTGTCTGCAAACTTCAGGAGTTTGACAGCTGGGTGCGTTGAGGTGCAGTCGTTCTTGTAGCGAGAGAAGAGCAGCGGAGAGAGGACACATCCTTGCGGCACCCCAGTGCTGGTGGTACATGTGGATGAGGTGGTCTCCCCCAGCCTCACCTGCTGTGTCCTGCTCGTCAGATGGCAGGTGAGACACTGAGCTGGAGAAGCTTGGAGGAGAGGAGTTTGGGGATGGAAGGACATCTTTCTAATTCAAAGGGATCTATCAATTATACTAAGTATAATTAATGTGTGTGAATGAATGTCTGGTGGTGACTGTCAATTAAATAACTCGCCTAAGCGAAGATATGTTATCAGTGGCATGCGTAGCTTAAAAAAAAAAAAAAAAAAAAGGAACTGCAATGTTGAATGCAGTGTGTGTTTGTATATCACCAGTTAAGCGTCGCTCTGTCTTTGGGGCTGCCAGGAGTCAGCCAGAGGTTGGAGGAACTGTGTCTCCCACCATCGATCGCCACTTTCTTCTTCGTACAGTCTCTGTTCCAATGTCTATCCACTGTCCCACAATGGCAGCATCTTCTACCCCCTCTGCGTCCCCTTCCTTGTCCAGTACCTGGCCTCGACCTCAAATCTGGTTCAGCGATACTTTGCTGTCCATGAGGCTGTCGTTGAGTGGGTTCCACAAGACCAGATGGTGTGGGAGGGAGGTGGCTGCTCTTGTGAGGTACTGCAGCAGTAGACGAGGGGACCGCAGAAGTGCTGTGTGTGAAGGGCTGTGCTGTGGGTTGCAGGAGGGGGTTGTGTTGTTGGTCTTCTTCCAGATTGCACTCTCCTTGATCTTTGTCATTGGAGGGTTGATTTGTGGAGGCCACTGTGGAACCCAACTCGCAACCACAACCTGACATCCTACCCAAAGCCAACTCGGACAGATTAGACCACAGGTGATACACAGTTATCAGTAACTTGCCCTACATGTAGTTTTTGTCAGAAAGCTTCTGTCCCTATTTGCATTTAAATCTAACAGTCACCCACATTTCCAGACATTTGACATTTTTCTCACTTTCTTCGAAATCCTAAACTTAAATTTTTTTTTGTTCTTCCTCAAACAACCCAGGTGATCCATACACCGGTAATCAATTTTTGCTCTTCCCACTTCCCATTTCCAGCACTCGTTAGAAGCACTTCATTTTATAGTCAAATATTAAAACGTCTTCGAAATTGTCGGGGACTCAAACCTCTAACCCCCGAACTCGAACCGGGGGACTTTTATCCAGGACTTTAACCTCGACTTTAAGGACTGGAACCTTACCAATGGAATGTGGGGATAGGAATTACCAGTACCACTTAATACAAAGACAAGATTGTTTCAAATACAGTACACCATATGTAATGGTCCAATTTTCAAGGAATCAACATTTTTTTTTCACTGTAATTCTTTGTTTAGAGGACAAAAGGTCTGTGTGGATCCTGGGGTGACAGCCGTCATCCAGAGCCCCGGCATCCCCCCCTCCTTAATTATTTGGGTGGAGGCAGGACTCGTGATTGGTCCTGGATGATCAATCGCTCATCCTAGGATCCCATTTCTGACACCAACTTTTTTGGCAAATTTTTTTCTGACAGAATAAGTAACTAACCAATCTTGTCTTTATGGGTTTTTTAATACAAAAAGCTATTCACATGATATAAACAAAAGAAACAGAGGGAGAAAGGGAGAAATAAGTGGAAAAAAGAAGCAGAGGAGAGTGAGGGGGAGATGGAGATCTTAGAGAAGTTACACCAGCGTTATGGAACAATAAAATAATACATTAAGGCATTAAACCTTGTAAATGTGAATATAAACAATTTTGTCAACTCAAGTGTTATCCTCACTTTATATGTCAAAATGATCTTGTGTATTTTTGTTTCTGTGGGAGACAGTCCAAATGGCTCTTTGAGTATTTCAGGTTGCCAACCCCTGCCCTATGAAGATTAACCAAAATGGACTGAGTTTGACCTCACCCCACACATCAAAATAACAATATAAAGTATGGAGGGTTATATTGTATAGTAGACGTTTTTTATTTCGTACAGCTCTTTTTCTTCATTTTCGAAGTATTCCCCCCTTTGATTAAAGATTTGTGTTGCAAGAAGCACCAGGATTATCTTTTCGCGTGAAATGTAGCCAAACTTTAGAGTGCTTCAGAACTAAAATACACTTCTTCCATGTGACGACATCACTCATTTGGCACGTAAGACTGATCGAAAGTACAAGCGGAATCATCAGACAAGCGAACAAACAATTCCAAGCAATCAAATGACTGGGAACGGGTTCTTAAAAAAAAGGTTTTCTCTTCCCATCCCTATGTTACTGTGGAAGTAGATCTTTCAGGTATCTGTACATTAATTGAATATTTGTACGTGTTCTCTCCTCCCTAGATATGCTGCTGCTGTGGGCCTGCTTCCTGCTCGCTCTGCTGTGCCTTCTGTCCTCCAGTCAAATCGTCCACCAGCACTCGGTTCATGTACACCCTCTTCCACATCATGAGCTGCGCTGTCTCCTGCCTCATGCTGTCGCGCACCGTCTCTGAGCTTGTCAGAGAAAATGTGAGTAGCCTACTGGCTGTGTCCTTTGTGTTATTCATCAATGTGGTCCCTCAGTTCACACAACAGTGATTCTCATCAACAATCTCGAAGAATAATAACAAAAAAATACCAAAACGATATGGCATTAACTATGATGGATTGTTTGAGTTTGTAAATGATGCACATTAGTAAAAAGCCAACAAATTCTCATCAGCAGAAAAATATTTGGAGGCCGCAGGAAGTGCAGTTTTGTAAAACACTCAGCACGGTGGACGACTGTTTAGAACGTCTGCCTCACAGTTCTGAGGACCGGGGTTCAATCCCCGGCCCCGCCTGTGTGGAGTTTGCATGCTCTCCCTGTGCCTGCGTGGGTTTTCTCCGGGCACTCCGGTTTCCTCCCACATCCCAAAAACATGCATTCATTGGAGACTCTAAATTGCCCGTAGGTGTGACTGTGAGTGCGAATGGTTGTTTGTTTGTATGTGCCCTGCGATTGGCTGGCAACCAGTTCAGGGCGTACCCCGCCTCCTGCCCGATGACAGCTGGGAAAGGCTCCAGCACGCCCGCGACCCTAGTGAGGAGAAGCGGCTCAGAAAATGGATGGAGATAAATGGATGGATATATATATATATATATATATATATATATATATCCCAGCCGGGCACAGCCCATGAACTCACCACGGGCCATGTGGGAGGGGCCATAGGGGTCGGATCCAATGTGAGTCGGGCAGTGGCCGAAGGCAGGGACCTTGGCGATCTGATCCCCGGCTACAGAAGCTGGCTCTAGGGACGTGGAATGCCACCTCTCTGGCAGGGAAGGAGCCCGGGTTGTTGTGTGAGATCGAGAAGTTCCGACTAGATATAGTCGGGCTCGCCTCCACACACGGCTTGGGCTCTGGTACTAGTCCTCTTGAGAGGGGTTGGACTCTCTTCCACTCTGGAGTTGCCCATGGTGAGAGGTGCAGAGCATGTGTGGGTATACTTATTGCTCCCCGGCTCGGCGCCTGTACATTGGGGTTCACCCCGGTGGACGAGAGGGTAGCATTTGCATTCGGGTGAGGGACAGATCCTGACATTTGTTTGTGCCAATGCACCAAACAGCCGTTCAGAGTACCCACCCTTTTCGGAGTCCTTGGAGGGGGTGCCGGAGAGCGCTCCCACTGGAGACTCCATCGCTCTGCTGGGGGACTTCAATGCTCACGTGGGCAATGACAGTGAGACCTGGAAGGGTGTGATTGGTAGGAACGGCCCCCCGATCAGAACCCGTTCTGATCTGTTCTGTTATTGGACTTCTGTGCTCATTGCGGATTATCCATAACGAACACCATGTTCAAGCATAAGGGTCAAGCTAAGGTAAGGGTGAAGCTGTCAACTGATCACCACCTGGTGGTAAGTTGGCTCCAATGGTGGGGGAAGATGCTGGTCCGACCTGGCAGGCCCAAATGTAATGTGAGGGTCTGCTGGGAACTTCTGGCAGAATACCCTGTCAGAAGGAGCTTCAACTCCCACCTCCAACAGAACTTTGCTCACGTTTGCTCATTGAGTCTGAGTGGACCTTGTTCCGCGCCTGCATTGATGATGCGGCCGACCGGAACTGTGGTCGTAAGGTGGTCAGTGCCTGTCGTGGCGCCAACCCCTGAACCCGTTGGTGATGCCATCAAGCTAAAGTCCTATCGGGCCTTTTTGGCCTGTGGGACTCCTGAGGCAGCTGATGGGTACCGGCTGGCCAAGGGGAATGCAGCTTTGTTGGTCGCTGAAGCAAAAACCCTGGCATGGGAGGAGTTCGCTGAAGCCATGGTGAAAGACTTCCGGACGGCTTTGAGGAAATTCTGGTCCACATCCGGCGTCTCAGGGGCGTTGTGAGTCGGTGGGAGAATACTTTGAAGACCTCCTCAATTCTACTGACACGCCTTCCCATGAGGAAGCAGAGTCTTGGTTCTCTGAGGTGGGCTCTCCTATCTCTGGGGTTGAGGTCACCGAGCTCCTCGGTGGCAAGGCCCCGGGGGTGGATGAGATTCGCCCGGAGTTCCTAAAGGCTCTGGATGTTGTGGGGCTGTCCTGGTTGACAAGCCTCTGCAACATTGCGTGGACTTCGGCGACAGTGCCTCTGGATTGGCAAACTGGGGTGGTTGTTCCTCTTTTTAAGAAGGTGGACGGGAGGGTGTGTGCCGGCTACAGGGGGATCACACTCCTCTGCCTCCCTGGTAAGGTCTATTCCGGGGTGCTGGAGAGGAGGATCCATTGGGATGTCGAATCTCAGATACAGGAGGAGCAGTGCAGTTTTTGTCCTGACCGTGGAACAGTGGACCAGCTCTACACCCTCAACAGGGTCCTCGAGGGTGCATGGGAGTTCGCCCAACCATTCTACATGTGTTTTGTGGACTTGGAGAGGGCGTTCGACCGTGTCCCCCTGGGAATCCTGTGGGGGGTGCTTCGGGAGTAGAGTGTACCGAACGCCCCTGATACGGGCGTTTTGGTCACTGTACGACCAGTATAAGAGTTTGGTCTGTATTCCTGGCAGTAAGTCGGACTTGTTTAATAGAGCTGGACTCCACCAAGGCTGCCCTTTGACACCAATTCTGTTCATTACTTTTATGGACAGAATTTCTAGGTGCAGCCGAGGCATAGAGGGGGTCCAGTTTGGTGGGCTTAGTATTACATCTGCTTTTTTGCAGATGATTCTGGTTCTGTTGGCTTCATCAAGCCGTTATCTCCAACTCTCACTGGAGCATTTCGCAGCCGAGTGTGAAGCGGCTGGGATGAACATCAGCACCTCCAAATCTGAGACCATGGCCCTCAGTCAGAAAAGGGTGGCGTGCCCTCTCCAGGTCGGGGATGAGATCCTGCCCCAAGTGGAGAAGTTAAAATATCTTGGGGTCTTGTTCACCAGTGAGGGACGAATGGATCGGGAGATAAACAAACGGATCGGTGCAGCGTCTGAAGTGTCAGACTTTTTATCGGCCCATTATGGGGAAGAAGGAGCTAAGCCGAAAGGCGAAGCTCTCTATTTACCGGTCGATCTATGTTCCTACCCTCACCTATGGTCACGAGCTGTGGGTCGTGATTGAAAGAACAAGATCCCGGCCGAAATGAGTTTCCTCCGCAGGGTGTCCGGGCTCACCCTTAGAGATAGGGTGAGAGGCCGCATTGAGAGTAGCCAGATGAGGTGGCTAGGGCATCTGGCCTGGGAACGCCTCGGAATGAAGTGGCTGGGAAGAGGGAAGTCTGAGTGTCCCTGCAAAAGCTACTGCCCCTAGGACCCGACCTCGTATAAGCGGTAGAAAATGGATGTATATATATATACACACAGTGGGTACCGAAAGAATTCAGACCCCCTTAAAATTTTCACTCTTTGTTATATTGCAGCTATTTGCTAAAATAATTTAAGTGAATTTTTCCCCCTCATTAATGTACACACAGCACCCCATATTGAAGAAAAAAGCAGAATTGTTTAAATTTTTGCAGATTAATGCAGCCCGATGGGGGGCACAAGCCAGTGCAAACTGTAGGCCGGTCCCAAGCCCGGATAAATGCATAGGGTTGCGTCAGGAAGGGCATCTGCCTTAAAACTTTGCCAAACAAATATGAGCGTTCATCAAAAGAATTCCATACCGGATCGGTCCTGGCCCGGGTTAACAACCTCCGCCACCGGCGCCGTCAACCTGCAGGACGCCATTGGAAATTCAGCTACTGTGGGTCGAAGTTGAAAAAGAAGAGGTGGAGAGCGGGTTCTTCGGCAGAAAGAGTAGAGGAAGGCACGGAGCCTAGAACTGAATGTGGGGACTTTGAATGTTAGGACTATGACAGGAAAATCTCGGGAGTTGGTTGACATGATGATTAGGGGAAAGGTTGATATATTGTGTGTCCAGGAGACAAGGTGGAAAGGCAGTAAGGCTAGAAGTTTAGGGGCAGAGTTTAAATTATTTTACCATGGGAAGAGAAAAAAGGAGAAATAGAAGATTTGGCTAAGAATGTCTTGGAGGTGAAAGGGTATCAGATCGAGTGATGAGGCTGAAACTTGAAATTGAGGGTGTTATGTATAATATGATTAGTGGCTATGCCCCACAGGTAGGATGTGACCTAGAGGTGAAAGAGATATTCTGGAAGGAGCTAGACAAAGTAGTTCTGAGCATCCCAGACAGAGAGAGAGTCGTGATTGGTGCAGATTGTAATGGACATGTTGGTGAAGGAAATAGGGGTGATGAAGAAGTGATGGGTAAGTACGGCATCTAGGAAAGAAACTTGGAGGGACAGATGGTGGTAGACTTTGCAAAAAGGATGCAAATGGCTGTAGTGAACACTTTTTTCCAGAAGAGGCAGGAACATAGGGTGACAAGAGCGGAGGTAGAAGCATGCAGGTGGATTACATCTTGTGGAGACGATGTAATCTGAAGGAGGTTACCGACTGTAAGGTAGTGGTAGGGGAGAGAGTGGCTAGACAGCATCGGATAGTGGTGTGTAAAATGACTCTGGTGGTGAGTAGGAAGATTAGGCAGACAAAGGCAGAGCAGAGAACCATGTGGTGGAAGCTGAGACAAGGAAAAGTGTTGTGCAGCTTTTCGGGAAGAGGTGAGACAGGCTTTGGGTGGACAGGAGGAGCTTCCAGAAGACTGGACCACTGCAGCCAAGATGATCAGAGAGGCAGGCAGGAGAGTACTTGGTGTTTCTTCTGGCAGGAAAGGAGAGAAGAAGACCTGGTGGTGGAACCTCACAGTACAGGAAATCATACAAGGAAAAAGGTTAGCTAAGAAGAAGTGGGACACTGAGAGGACCGAGGACGGGCGAAAGGAATACATTGAGATGCAACACAGAGGTGGAAAAGGCCAAACAAGATGCATATGATGACATGTATGGCAGGTTGGACACTAAAGAAGGAGAAAAGGATCTATACAGGTTGGCCAGACAGAGGGATAGAGATGGAAAGGATGTGCAGCAGGTTAGGGTGATTAAGGATAGAGATGGAAATATATTGACTGGTGCCAGCAGTGTGCGAGCGAGATGGAAAGAATACTTCGAGGAGTTGATGAATGAGGAAAATGAGAGAGAAGGGAGAGTAGAAGAGGCAAATGTGGTGGACCTGGAAGTGGCAATGATTTGTAAGGGGGAAGTTAGAAAGGCATTAAAGAGGGTGAAAAATGGAAAGGCAGTTGCTCCTGATGTTATTCCTGTGGAGGTATGGAAGCATCTAGGAGAGGTGGCTGTGGAGTTTTTGACCAGCTTGATGAGTAGAATTCTAGCGCGTGAGAAGATGCCTGAGGAATGGAGGAAAAGTGTGCTGGTGCTCATTTTTAAGAAAAAGGGTGATGTGCAGAGCTCTGGGAACTGTAGAGGAATAAAGTTGATGAGCCACACAAAGAAGTTATGGGAAAGAGTAGTGGAGGCTAGACTCAGGACAGAAGTGAATATTTGCGAGCAACAGTATGGTTTCATGCCGAGAAAGAGTACCACAGATGAATTATTTGCCTTGAGGATGTTGATGGAAAAGTACAGAGAAGGTCAGAAGGAGCTACATTGTGTCTTTGTAGATCTAGAGAAAGCCTATAACAGAGTACCCAGAGAGGAACTGTGGTACTGCATGCGGAAGTCTGGAGTGGCAGAGAAGTATGTTAGAATAATACGGGACATGTACGAGGGCAGCAGAACAATGGTGAGGTGTGCTGTAGGTGTGACAGACGAATTTAAGGTGGAGGTGGGACTGCATCAGGGATCAGCCCTGAGCCCCTTCCTGTTTGCAGTGGTGATGGATAGGCTGACAGATGAGGTTAGACTAAAATCCCCGTGGACCATGATGTTTGCAGATGACATTGTGATCTGCAGTGAAAACAGGGAGCAGGTGGAGGAACAGTTAGAAAGGTGGAGGCATGCACTGGAAAGCAGAGGAATGAAGATTAGCCGAAGAAAGACAGAATATATGTGTATGAATGGGAACAGTGAGGCTACAGGGAGAAGAGATAGCAAGGGTGGATGACTTAAATTCTTGGAGTCAACCGTCCAGAGCAAAGGTGAGTGTGGTCAGGAAGTGAAGAAATGGGTCCAAGCAGGTTGGAAGGTGTCAGGTGTGTTATGTGACAGAAGAGTCTCTGCTAGGATGAAGGGCAAAGTTTATAAAACAGTGGTGAGGCCAGCCATGATGTACGGATTAGAGACAGTGGCACTGAAGAGACAACAGAAAGCAGAGTTGGAGGTGACGGAAATGAAGATGTTGAGGTTTGCTCTCGGAGTGACCAGGGTGGATAAAATTAGAAATGAGCTCATCAGAGGGACAGCCAATGTTCAGTGTTTTGGAGACAAAGTTAGAGAGAGCAGACTTTGATGGTTTGGACACGTCCAGAGCAGAAATAGTGAGTATATTGGTAGAAGGATGGTGAGGATGGAGCTGCCAGGCAAGAGAGCTAGAGGAAGACCAAAGAGAAGGTTGATGGATGTTGTGAGGGAAGACATGAGGGCAGTTGGTGTTCGAGACCCCTAAAGGGACAAGCCAAAAGGAAAAGAAGAAGTAGAAATTTTTGCAGATTTATTAAAAAAGAAAAACTGAAATATCAAACAGCCATAAGTATTCAGACCCTTTGCTGTGGCACTCATATATTTAACTCTGGTGTTGTCCATTTCTTCTGATCATCCTTGAGATGGTTCTTCACCTTCATTGGAGTCCAGCTGTGTTTGATTATAATGATTGGACTTGATTAGGAAAGCCACACACCTGTCTACTTTATGTAAGACCTTACACCTCACAGTGCACGTCAGAGCAAATGAGAATCATGAGGTCAAAGGAACTGCCTGAAGTGCTCAGAGACAGAATTGTGGCAAGGCACAGATCTAGCCAAGGTTACAAAAATATTTCTGCTGCACTTAAGGTTCCCAAGAGAACTGTGGCCTCCATAATCCTTAAATAGAAGACGTTTTGGACAACCAGAACCCTTCCTAGAGCTGGCCGTCCGGCCAAACTGAGTAATCGGGGGAGAAGAGCCTTGGTGAGAGAAGTAAAGAAGAACCCAAAGATTGCTTTGGCTGAGCTCCAGAGATGCAGTCGGGAGATGGGAGAAAGTTCTAGAAAGTCAACCATCACTGCAGCCCTCCACCAGTCGAGGCTTTATGGCAGCGTGGCCCAATGGAAGCTCCTCCTCAGTGCAAGACACATGAAAGCCCGCATGGAGTTTGCTAAAAAAACACCTGAAGGACTCCAAGATGGTGAGAAATACGATTCTCTGGTCTGGTCAGACCAAGATAGACATTTTTGGCCTTAAATCTAAGCGGTATGTGTGGAGAAAACCAGGCACTGCTCATCACCTGTCCAATACAGTCCCAACAGCATGATGGTGGCAGCATCATGTTGTGGGGGTGTTTTTCAGCTGCATGGACAGGATGGCTGGTTGCAATCAAAGGAAAGATGAATGCGTCCAAGTACATGGATATCCTGGACGAAAACCTTCTCCAGAGTGCTCAGGAACCTCAGACTGGGCCGAAGGGTCACCTTCCTACAAGACAATGACCCTAACCACGCAGCTCAAATAACAAAGGAGTGGCTTCAGAACAACTCCGTGACTGTTCTTGAATGGCCAAGGCAGAGCCCTGATTTAAACCCAATTGAGAATTGTTGGAGAAACCTGAAAATGGGTGTCCACCAACATTCACCATCCAACCTGACAGAACTGGAGAGGATCAGCAAGGAGGAATGGCAGAGGATCCCCAAATCCAGGTGTAAAAATTTTTTGCATCATTCCCAAAAAGACTCATGGCTCAATTAGCTTAAAAAGGGTGCTTCTACCTAATACTGAGCAAAGGGTCTGAATATTTATGGCTGTGTTATATTTCAGTATTTCTTTTTTGATAAATCTGGAAAAATTTCATCAATTCCGTTTTTTTTTCTGTCAATATGGGGTGCTATGTGTATATTAATGAGGAAAAAATTTACTTAAAATGATTTTCGCAGATGGCTGCAGTATAACAGAGTGAACAATTTAAGGGGGTCTGAATGCTTTCCGTACCCACTGTGTGCGCATGTATATATGTATATATATATATAAATAGATATATATCTATATATATCTATATATATATATATATATATCTATATATAGATATATATATATATATATATATATATATATATATATATATATATATATATATATATATATGACCATTTTAGCTGTAATAACATTTCTTCCTCTTCCTCTTCAGTTTCTTATATTTTGATGACCTTTTTAGCTTGCGATCAAGTTTAGTTTACAGCTTTTGTTCTCATAAAATTGTACTCTGGTCATCAAGAGTGTAATATTTCAATGAGTCAAACTTCAAATGCTGGTCTGTGACTGGTTACAGATCTCCACATAAAGCTGTGAGAGAGACAGAGTAACTGTCTATAGCTGTAAACAGTATTAAATCGTTCATAGGATGAGTGTGACACTTTAAATAACTTTTCAAATGTTCTTGTAAATGAGCAACAGTGATATTTTTAATTACATTTTATTGCAATCTGTCTGAAAAGGCAGCTTTCTGGGGACTCCCTCAGTGTTTTGTTTTGACACTGACATCAGGTTCAAGAGAAAGGAGGGCAAGAAACAGAAGATGGAACAGAATGTTAATTCCAGTTCAGCCTTTGAGCAACAACTACGCAAGTTTTTTTGTGTTTTTTTTTCCAGGGTGGCTTGTTGTTGTATTTTGCTCAGCATCCACCACACACAAGACTGGCAATGTGCTAACGTGGATGTGCTGTTTGTGTTTGTTTCAGGTGCCTTTCTTCAACATGGTGTGTGATCAGGCACATGGTGGAGGACATTGTGAGATGCTTGTAGGCTACTCAGCAGTCTACAGAGTCTGCTTTGGCACTTCTTGTTTCTACCTAATGATGGCCATCTTTCTTGTAGACGTGAAGTCTAGTCAGGACTTCAGAGCACTCATACATAATGGGTCAGTGCTGCTGTTCATTTCATATTTTATTCTTCAAATATGACTCCTTAAAATGTAAATCATAATAGACAAATTGTCTCACATGGAATAAGTACTGTATACATACAGTATGTATGGGTCATTTTGATATAATTGGATCACTAAAAGACAAAAAATAAATTCTAATTCACCATTCTTTATGCTCCCTTGGTTTTATACAGGTAAATGTCTCTCATGCTGAAACAGCCATGCTGGTACGGAAAATGGATAGATATCCATCCATCCATTTTCTGACCCGCTTCTCCTCACCAGGGTCGCGGGCCTGCTGGAGCCTATCCCAGCTGTCATCAGGCAGGAGGCGGGGTACACCCTGAACTGGTTGCCAGCCAATCGCAGGGCACATAGAAACCAACAACCATTCGCACTCACAGACATGCCTATGGGCAATTTAGAGTCTCCAATTAATGCATGTTTTTGGGATGTGGGAGGAAACCGGAGTGCCCGGAGAAAACCCACACAGGCACGGGGAGAACATGCAAACTCCACACAGGCGGGGGCGGGTATTGAACCCGGGTCCTCAGAACTGTGAGGCTGACGCTCTAACCAGTCAGCCACCGTGCCACCTGGATGGATATCCCAAAATTATATTAGCATCTTGATAAAACATGTTGCAAATTATGAAGATTAATTTAGGACACAAAATGGTAAAGACACACAAATATTACTTTAGAATATTTTATTTATTCGAAACAATTATTACTGTTTGAATGATAACAACTGCCAATAATTCAAATACTCATACAGTGTCAGGAAAATGTATTGATATTGTGGAGTATGTCTTTACCGTTATTGATAAACTTATATGAAAATGACCCATACACGTCTCACAAAAAGTTAGGGATATTCCGGTTTCAGTTAATATTTCTGGATGAACCTAAAATGCACTGTAACCTGTACAGGGCAACTTAATTAGATGTTGAATGGAAAACTTTCTTTCAGTACTTTTTGCACAATTTCCTGCTCTCTAACAAGGACCTGAATGGCAAAATTCATAACAGGTGTTTGATCCATGAATCGACCAATACATTTCCTGATTCAGTTAGAATTGGTAAACAGTCCTCTTCATCATGTTCTCCTTAACAATTGTTCAACAGAACCTCGCCAGTGTAACACAGAGGAAGTGGTCTCTAAGTTTAGTGTCACAGGTAAATTTTGCTCTAAGTTCCTCGTTAGAGAACAGCAAGTTGTGTAAAAAGTACTGAAACATTGACCTGTTGGACATGGTCATTCAACAGTTTAGAGAAAGTCGAATTAAGTTCCCCTGTACAGGTTTATAGTGCATTTTAGGTTCATCCGGTAATTTCATTTGAAAGCTGAATATCCCTCACTTTTTTGAGGAGGGAATTTGTATATAACAGGTCTTATTATATTTTTATGGACAATATTTTGGTGTCTTTTTTATTTAAAAATATAAAATCAATTCAAAGGAAACTTTGGTGCTTGAACCACAAGACATTCCAATATTTAGTCACAAAAACAAAACAATACCTTTAATATAATACTGCAAATAGATATAGGTAATGTCTTCAGAGAAAAGAGGAAATAAAGTTTAAAAATAATTGTTACTCATTCAAGTAATCTTGAAAATTTGGAACTGAGGAGGTTTGGAGTCTTCTTGCTCTCAGAATTACATGAATTTGAATTTAAACAACAGTGTCAGAATTTGTTTATTTCCTCTGAATCCAATCTCACTACATAACGTTGTTAGCCTCAAAAGGTTTGCCTTACTCCAGTCTATAAGTGGAAAGTGGTTGTCCTTGCTGTTCACCTGACCTCCAACTGGTCTATTATAAGCTCTTTGTTGTCACACTTTCCTCACCCGCCCGGTCGATTAGAGCTGTGACGTACTTTGGATTAGGTTTTGACATGCTGCATTGCTGACCATCTCTGGCATTAATCTGCTCAGAGTAGTTTTATCTGGGCCATGATGAAAGATTTCGGGGTCTTTGGCAAAGGTTATGGAGCTCTTAGTCGTCTACTGGGGGTAATGACCTAGTGCCCTGACGGTAATCTTTCAACAAGAAAAAAAGTGTGATGTGGAAAAGTTACAGGTATAGGCTGTTTTTACATGCAAACCTTTCTTGATTAAGTTCAAAGGTTCAATTTGTAATTATGTGATACCAAAAAATGTTGCTGTATTAAAACAAAGAATGTAGAGTATTAATATAATTTAGTAGTTCAGCAACTCTCCATATAGGCCTACATCTAATAAATATTTTACGTTTAAAACAAAGCCATGATTCAGTTGCAAAATTCCTGTGCATAAAGAAACACAAAATGAGGATACAAAACTTTGTGCTTTGTGTAAATTCTGCCTGGCAACAAGTTGTCGTCTGAAAAGATTAAAGATTAGCACGTTTTTAAGGGTTGGTATACTATATGAGAGTGTACTTATAACAGATTTATGAAACATTTATAATAAAATTCATAAAGATGTCATAAACGCTTTGTAAATCATTAGTAAACAGTATTACCTTTTTTTTTTTTTTTTCTCGATGTAATAACATTTTGTAGAGCAAATGCAGACTCACTTTTAGGTCATGACCGCTTCACTTTATAGTAATGTGTTCTGTTAAATGTATGAAACAGCCACCATGGGTTTTTACCATTTATAGGTCGTCCAGTGACCGAAGGGTAGCTGGTTAGAATCCCGGCTCGGACTGTCCGCATGTCAACGTGTCCTTGGGCAAGACACTGAACCCTAATTTGCTCCCAGTGGTCCTGGCAGCACCTTGCATGGCAGCAGCCGCCCATTGGAGTATGAATGTGTGTGTAAATGGGTGAATGGGAGCCTTTCTAAAGCGCTTTGGGCACTGTGATAGAGTAGATAAAGCACAATATAAGTGCAGTCCATTTATCATTTCCCATCTTCCGTACCGCTTATCCTCACTCGGGTTGCGGGCGTGCTGGAGCCTATCCCAGCTGACTTTGGGCGAGAAGCGGGGTACACCCTGAAATGGTTGCCAGCCACTCACAGGGGACATACTGTATAAACAAACAAACCATTCGCACTCACATTCACACCGTCACTGAATGGCAACCGAACCCACGCTGCCTGCACCAAAGTCAGGCGAGTGTACCACTACATCAGTGACTCCCAAGCATAATATTTACAACAAAATCTATAGAAAGGCAAAAAAGCCATTTATGCGTAAGTCACACTCACATATCATAGGTGAAACATTTTTATTGTGTAACACAATCATTCTCTTTATTTTATCATCCAGTTTCTGGTTCCTGAAACTAATCACCTTGCTTGGGATGTGTGCCGCTGCCTTCTTCATCCCAACAGAATCCTTCCTCCATGGTGAGAACGGAATGTACTTCTTTTTTTTAATACTGCTAGAGGGCAGCAATGCCTGAGTAGTGAATTGATGCATCATATACTGAACTGAACTGAAATGGATTATACAGTACATACAGTATGTGTATGGTAGCGCCAACCTCATCACCAATTTTCTCTTCTTCCCTGATCCTTAGCTTGGCATTACGTTGGTGTGGTGGGAGGATTTGCCTTCATCCTCATCCAACTTATCCTCATCACAGCTTTTGCACACACTTGGAACAAAAACTGGTGAGTGTGGGGTTCATTGTAAAACTATGGGCTGTGACTGAAGAAACGTACTACTCCAGCATACAAGGATATTTTCATAAACATTGCAAAATACCTTTGTATCAAAATAGACACTATCATTGGACAGAGGAGTGTCGTGAATAAAATGAGCCCTAGTTTCTAAGAATCGGATAAGGATTAAGGATTTTATGTCACTTTTTATGTTGAAAATTTGTTTTCTGCCCAGAAATCAATGTAAATAATTTGAAAACTCCTTGGTAGATAGACGCCCATATGTTTGTCTTATTAGTTTAAAATGTGACGCTGAAACAGGCCATTTGATGGTTTTTCAGTGGCAGCATCCGCTCGAGCCATCTGAGCATCTCATTTTGATGATCAAACTAAGAGCAAGCAAATAGTCAGAATTACTTAAAACTTCACAGAAAACAAGAATAATAATAGTGAATCACCACCGTATTGTTCTCTATTGTCACCTAATCCTATGAATGTGTGATTTTCCGACGCCGAAATCGAGGAACATTTTCATCTTTGTCAGAACTACAGAAAGTCTCGACTGAATTGAAAATTCAAAAACGAGGTGGTAAAGAGATTTCCCAAGAACGTAATGTGAAAACAACAAGTACTACCTTGCGCGAAACAATGAGAAAATGTCTTTTTTTGCGGACCATGGCTAAATTCACGTACCCAAATTCCGGCACAGCGAAATGGAAAGAAAATGGTGGTCGGTTTTCTGGATTCAGTAACATACCTTATTTTTGTTTTACAGCATTTAAGCTATATTGGTAGCAGTTTGTCATATGTTATATTTTTGCTTGTGAAGCAGTGCACCATCAGCACTGTGTATAGTGGGGATGGCACGCTGCTGACCTCAACTTGGGACGTTGTGAGCCGGTGGGGAGAATACTTCGAAGACCTCCTCAATTCCACCGACACGCCTTCCCATGAGGGAGCAGAGTCTTGGTTCTCTGAGGTGGGCTCTCCTATCTCTGGGGTTGAGGTCACCCGGTGGCAAGGCCCCGGGGGTGGATGAGATTCGCCCGGAGTTCCTCAAGGCTCTGTATGTTGTAGGGCTGTCCTGGTTGACACGCCTCTGCAACATCGCGTGGACATCGGGGACAGTGCCTCTGGATTGGCAGACTGGGGTGGTGGTCCCCGTTTTTAAGAAAGGGGACCGGAGGGTGTGTTCCAACTACAGGGGGATCACACTCCTCAGCCTCCCTGGTAAGGTCTATTCAGGGGTGCTGGAGAGGAGGGTCCGTCGGGAAGTTGAATCTCAGATTCATGAGGAGCAGTGTGGTTTTCGTCCTGGCCGTGGAAGAGTGGACCAGCTCTACACCCTTGGCAGGGTCCTCGAGGGTGCATGGGAGTTCGCCCAACCAGTCTACATGTGTTTTGTGGACTTGGAGAAGGCGTTAGACAGTGTCCTTCGGGGGGTTCTGTGGCGGGTGCTTCGGGAGTATGGGGTACCAAACCCCCTGATACGGGCTGTTCGGTCCCTGTACGACCGGTGTCAGAGTTTGGTCCGCATATCCGGCAGTAAGTCGGACTCGTTTCCGGTGAGGGTTGGACCCTGCCAAGGCTGCCTTTTGTCACCGATTCTGTTCATAACTTTTATGGACAGAATTTCTCGGCGCAGCCAAGGCCTAGAGGGGTCCGGTTTGGTGGCCTCAGTATTGCATCTCTGCTTTTTGCAGATGATGTGGTTCTGTTGGCTTCATCAAGCCGTGACCTCTAACTCTCACTGGAGCAGTGCGCAGCCGAGTGTGAAGTGGCTGGGATGAGATCCTGCCCCAAGTGGAAGAGTTCAAGTATCTTGGGGTCTTGTTCACGAGTGAGGGAAGAATGGAACGGGAGATCGACAGGCGGATCAAAACAATACGTTAATCTTCAATACTTGGCTGGGAATACCTTTGCTTTATTCACTGCCTTGATGCGCCGTGGCATTGAGGCAATCAGCCTGTGGCATTGCCTGGGAGTTATGGAACGTCAGATTTCCTTGATGCTTGCTGTCAGTTCTTCTTTGTTTTTGGGTCTGCTGCCCCTCATTTTTCTCTTGATAATACCCCATCGAGTCTCAATGGGGTTTAGTTGTCTGGCCAGTCAAGCAGTGATCAAACCAGGTTTTGGTGCTTCTGGCGGTACGGGCAGGGGCCAGGTCCTGCTGGAAGATCCATCCATCATCCATCCATTTTCTGAGCCACTTCTCCTCACGAGGGTCGCGGGCGTGCTGGAGCCTATCCCAGCTATCATCGGGCAGGAGGCGGGGTACACCCTGAACTGGTTGCCAGCCAATCGCAGGGCACATACAAACAAACAACCATTCATACAAACATTCACGGGCAATTTAGAGTCATCAATTAACCTACCATGCAGGTTTTTGGGATGTGGGAGGAAACTGGAGTGCCCGGAGAAAACCTACGCAGGCACGGGGAGAATATGCAAACTCCATACAGGCGGGGCCGGGGATTGAACCCCAGTCCTCAGAACTGTGAGGCAGACGCTCTAACCAGTCGTCCACCGTGCCTCCCTGGTGGAAGATGAAATCTGCATCTCCATACATATCCTCAGCAGAAGGAATCATGAAGTCCTCTGAATCATTCTGGTAGACTGTTGCGGTGACCTTGAATTTAAGTAAGCAGAGTTTACCAACACCTGCACTGGACATTGCACCCCAATCATGACTGTACCTCAAGCAGCTTGGGTTCTGTTCTTCACCCGTCTTCCTCCAAACCCTTGGACCTTGATTCACAAATAGAAGGCAGACTTTACTTTCATCGGAAAAGAGGACCTTGGACTACTGGCCAACAGTCCAGTCCTTCTTCTTCTTGGCCCAGTTGAGACTCTTACTACGTTGGCTTAGGCTCAGAAGTGGCTTGACCCAAGGAACCCGACAGTTGTAGCGCATCTCCCGGATGCGTCTGAATGTGGTAGTTTTTGAAATTGTGATTCCACTCTTTCTAGATCTCTGCTAGATTCTTGAATCTTCTATGTTTGAGAATCCGCTGAAGCCCACGGTCATCTCTTTTGCTGTTGCATCTTCTCCTGCCACATTTTGTCCTTCCATTGATATGCTTGGATACAGCACTCTATGAACAGCAAGCCTGCTATGAACGTTTGTGGCTTACCCCTCCTATGGAGGGTATCAATGATGGTCTTCTGGCCAGTTATCAGTTCTGCAGTCTTCCCCATATAGATCCCAACTGAGACAATTGAAGCAAACTGAAACAATTTAATGACACCTGGGGAAACCTGTGCAGGTGCTTTGAGTTTAGGAGCTGATTAGTGTGTGACACTCATTTTAAAATATTTATGGCCTGATTTCTTCACAGTATTCTAATTTTTTAAATTCCCGATTTTGTGGGTTTTAGGAAAAACAAATTATGTAAAAATAAACAAATAAATACTTGAAATTGTCATCCCTGAATCTATAATCTATGAAAGTTTAACTTGGTTGAATGGAATTATGGAAATAAATAAACTTTTCCGTGATATACAATTTTTTTGGCAAGGGTCTGTATATTTTGTCAGAACTTCTCAACCTTGCACACCAGTTCGGGCTCTTTCCCTCCCAGAGAGGTGACATTCTACATCCAGAGCCAGCTTCTGTAGCCAGGGATCGGACTGCCAAAGTCCCCGGCTTCTGCCGCCACCCAGCTCACTATACACCCAACCCCCGAGGCCCCTCCCCCAGGTGGTGAGCTCAAGGGAAAGGGGACCCACGTTGCCTCTTCAGGCTGTAACTGGCTGGGCCCTGTGATTGTAGGCCCGGCCACCAGGCCCTCTGCTTCGAGCCCCACCTCCAGGCCTGCCTCCAGAGGGGGGCCCTGGTGGGGCATCCCAGCAAGGGAAACTTAGGTCCATTTATTGTTATCATCATAAGGGGTCATTTGAGCTATGCATTGTCTGGTCCCTCACCTAGGATCTGTTTTCCATGGTGACCCTACCAGGGGCATAAAGCCCTGGACAACTTTGTTCTTAAAATCATCAGGACACACAAAACCCTCCACCACGATAAGGTGACGGTTCCGGGAGGGGAAAGTGATTTGACCTTAATCAAATATGGTTTCCACTGCATCATGTGATTTCGGTTGACGTCACACACTATAAACAGAAAGCCAGTATAATTTTTTTTAGTCCATATTTTCATTCATTGTGGTGCTGATGAGTCACACAAGGAAAATGGTAGCTCTTCTGGCTTGCAGAAGCAGTACGCCAAATTGAGTAATCACAAGGTAGTTCACACTTGTATCTAATGCAGTTGATAAATCAACAGTTAACAGTTAGCTTAGGCTCACTTAGCATACAGCTGAACTGACCGGGATGTCACTCTATTGCAAATAAGCCAGAGTCAGTCAAACAAAGTGAAAGATAAATGTAACATGAGAGTTAAACAACACACATTCAAGAAACAAGTGCTCTGCAATTGGCTGGCGACCAGTTCAGGGTGTACCCCGCCTCTTGCCCAGATTTAGCTGAGATGGGCGACAGCAAACCTGCAACCCTAGTGAGGATAAGCGGTACGGAATATGGATGGCTGGATGGACATTCAACAAACTACGGGTAACATAGACACAGATTATTCATGTCCCGTTAATCCTGATTGTTAATGAACATTCAGGATTAACATTTTTATTTATTTCAACAGTTAAACATTTCATGGTCCAAGGCATGCAATGCATGCCCACACAGCTTCTGCTACTAAATACAGTATAATGCAATGGAAACTGTAGTGCATTACTGTATAATCACTTTAAAAGTATTTTACTGAATGGTATGTAGTAAATAACTAGAATTTACAGGAATGTCTCACAGTGCAGTTGACTGTTAGGGTCAGAATGCTGTGCCTATTGCTGCACTGTTGGAGTAACATCTTTCGGTGGAGGCAGAAAATGGATGGATGGATTTGGCAATGTTTTCATGGGCGCTACCTACATTCTAAACTACTGCTAATCCAAGAAATGCATGTTGCTTACAAATGTGGATGCTATGTTTAGAAGGGTGTGTCCTTATTTTTCATTCGGCTGGAAGCCATTGTCTCAGATGTTATCTATTTTGTCACACTCTTGCTGTTTCGCTGTCCTTCACTTTCACCACATCTGCTATGACATGGCTTGGTAGCTACAACAGCTAAGAGGATTTATTCATTCAGGACTTTTCCCAGGCTAAATCCTCAAATACCCACAATTTTCCCAATCAACCTAAGCCATTTTAAAAAAAGCACTGCAAACCACTTTGGACAGGTATATTCGAGATGATGTATGCTCAAAAGTAATCTGGCAATCTGGGGTTACCACAGCAACGACAGAGACGCTATTTTTGTTTGAAGCGAGTGTTCTTTGAAAAATATTTTTGGAGTAAAATTATTACATTTACTTTATTAAATATGTGCATACATCTGTGATAAAATAATTAAAACAAATCCTTGATTCGTGGCCTTATTCGATATATTCGCTACAACATGTGACCAAATCTGGAAAACAGGATAGCAGACTTCTAGTTTATGCTAAGATATCAAATATGACTACGGGTTGATGACATGATGGTATGTGGCCGAACTTGCTCAAATTTTGTTTTCTTTGTGGCTAGTTTCTTTGGACAAAACTTAAAGACATTTATATCATTTATTTATGCAAATATGATATATTTGTAAACACGCACAAAGCCTAAACATCGGATATTGTCATCTTTGGTAGCTCTTGAAGACATCTTGTTTAAACAAAAGACATTGTGGACATTTAAAGTTCCGACAGGTGGTTTGTCCTGGTCTCCTGCGATCGGGCTCTGCTATATAGGTGGAAGTACTTCCACCTGTTTTGTGGAATGCAAAAGTTGGTTGCACATAATCCCTATAGTTGTTTTGTGATATGAACCCAGGGACGTGTATTCAAATACCTCACTTTTAGCCTCTAAAGCACTGTGTCCTGCTTTCAGGCTTACTGGAGCAGCAGAAAATAAACGTTGGTACTTGGCAGTGATGTGCGCCACCCTTTTCTTTTACACCATCGTCACGATGGCGTTCACCTTCATGTACAAATACTACACACACCCCATCGCCTGCCAATTCAACAAGGCCCTGCTGTGGATCAACTTGGGACTCTGCTGCCTCATGTCCTTCATTGCTGTCACACCATGCGTGAAGCACAGTGAGTTCATGAAACACACTCCTATGTCTATCATCGCCTCACAGTCGCTAAATAACACTTTGGCCATTTCCAGCAATGCTAACATGCCCCCCACTGAAATTGCTGCTGCTGCAAATAATAATGATTAGATGTAGGCTAATATGATCTGTTTCTCGCTTGAAAAACGCACTTGTTACAGCTGTTATGATGGTTTTTATTATTTTAATTTTCTTGTTTTCCAGCAAATACGATCACTTATGTTGGGAAAAATAAATCACTTGCAGTTAGGAGTTTCCCCACTGTGTGGGTTCTTGAATACTTAAGGGATACATTTTAATCACTGGATAAAAAAGTGTCCATTCTTTCTGTAGCAGTGGTATTTTTTTGCTTATTTTTGTAAGGTCAAGACACATACATTTTACACTCATTTTAAATAAATTATTTCCTTGTTTGAAATGTACACATTTTGACCTAATTCTGTTTGTCTTTGCAGAGCAACCTCGATCTGGGCTCCTTCAGGCTTCCATCATCAGCTGTTACGTCATGTATCTTACTTTTTCTGCATTGTCTAGTCGCCCTCCTGAAAA
Source organism: Phyllopteryx taeniolatus (assembly GCF_024500385.1). Classification (NCBI taxonomy): domain Eukaryota; kingdom Metazoa; phylum Chordata; class Actinopteri; order Syngnathiformes; family Syngnathidae; genus Phyllopteryx; species Phyllopteryx taeniolatus. The sequence continues at coordinate 2,032,487 of NW_026903162.1, forward strand.
AGGTGAGCTCAACTGCTCTGAAGAGTAGATGACCAATCATTTTCATTCATTAAGAATTCACACTGCATGTATAGTCACAAAATGTGTTTTTTGTTTTCAACCCATCACATTATTCATTTGTGAAAACAGGAAGTTCGCAGGTACATAAACACATGCACAAACACACACACATTTGGGGGAGCGATTCATAGTTCCGGTGCCTTGCTCAAGGACACCACAGCTAGGGATGTGTAGAGTGGTACATTGATGGATTCAGGGTTGCTGTCAGAGATTAGGGATTTAGAATACTTTTGTTTATTAAGTATTTGAACATGAATCAACATTTTACATTGTACCTGACCATTCTTTCTCACTCTGTTGTAAATGGGAGAACACCCACTATATGAATTCCTTCAATTTCTATGAATAGGTTTGCCTGGTGGGGGCACGGTGGCCGACTGGTTAGCACATCTACCTCACAGTTCTGAGTACCGGGATTCAAATCCCGGCCCCGCCTGTGTGGAGTTTGCATGTTCTCCCCGTGCCTGCGTGGGATTTCTCCGGGCACTCCGGTTTCCTCCTACATCCCAAAAACATGCGTGGTAGGTTGATTGAAGACTCTAAATTGCCCATAGGTGTGAATGTGAGTGCGAACGGTTGTTTGTTTATATGTGCTCTGCGATTGGCTGGCGACCAGTTCAGGGTGTATCCTGCCTCTCGCCCGAAGATAGCTGGGATAGGCTCCAGCAGCCTCATCTTGTGAGGATAAGCGGTGCAGAAAATGGATAGATGGATGGATGGTTTGCCTGGTAGGGCTTGATCAGTTCATATACTGTATTTGAGACATACTGTAAGTGAAACTTCTTGTCAGAGGCCTCTTTTCCAAGGTGGCCTACACATTGGTGTTCACAAACAGGGACATACGCATACACACACGCATGCGCACACACGCAAACATACAGAAAATCTGAGATGAGATGTGCTCTGACATGCATGCTGGGCTGGTGGCCTGCGGCGAGACTAGACTGATATTTGTTTCGCATTCCACTTGAATCCATTGACTACATAATAACAGAGGCACAAAACCTATTACATGTGGTATAAAAACTGCAATTAGTTAACTTTATGCAGGTGAGGAAAACACAAGATTCTGGGGAGAAAAACACTTCTTACTTTTATAACATTCAGCTTCACTTTCAAGGTCCAAATTTCCATTTTCCTGATCTTTACTAGATCTAGAGTGTGTGCTTGTGTGTTTATATACTATAACCTAAGTGGTCCATCAGTGTTACTGTCACGTCAAGTCTTTGTTCGTCTGTCTGTCCCCGGAAAGATTATCCTGCTCTATGACCACACAACACACGCACACGCACACCAAAACCTTAACCTTCCTGCTAGGACCTTATATGGACTTGTTTTTGTCCCCCAACAGAAAGGAGTAGCCACTATGTGCAAAAATATTTACCGTGTCTTGCCATGTGGATTCCTGACACACGCATGCTTGCACAACTCAGACACACAGAGACACATGCACAGAAACACACAGACCCCCCTGTCCCTATGCCACAGAAGCAGACAAACTTTTCTAAGACAAATGCATCTGAGGTGCAATGGAAAAGACAATTCAGAAAGTCAGACATGCTCCCCCAGTCTTGACAACAACAAAGTATGTGATGGGTAAAATGTAGGTCAAATTTTGTGCAGTGGATGTAAAAATATTGGATTGACAACTGAAGGCATGCATGTCAAGTGGTACATGAACGTTACAGTTTTGAATTTTGAACAACTGTTATGAAATATATGACCTTAACATAAACTTTTAGCATCATATGGAATAGCAATAACTTCTTAAATTTGAATGGAATCAGTTTTTACTGGTCCAAAAAATGAACAGAAAGTCACGTGCTTACAAAGTGAGACGTTTTCACTCTAAGCCAAGCTTTTTTCCCCCCTTCATTCATTTTCATGAGAGCGAATTAAAATGGATTTCTAGCAATGTGCAATAATAGTAGAATACAGTTTGGAGCTAAATGTTGTATATGTTACGCAAGTTTCCGCATAATCATCTATAGCACTGCCGATAAGGACTCTGCTTGAAGACTGGGAGGTTGGTTTAAGTTCTACAAACCTCCAAAATGTGGAAATTGTGACTTTTAAAGAGATCTATGCATTCTGAGCACTGCTTAGGTGCCCTTGACATTAAACCCTCACAACTTGTTGGAGTCGCAACACTGTTACTCATCTCCATCATGGAAGTATGATGGAATAATACAAATTGAATTAAATCAAATCAAATCAATTCATACATACATTTTATAATGCTGATCTTGTTTATGGTTGTGGGCTGCCTTTGGGCGAAATATGGTGGTCGCAAGGCATAAGCATTTACACATATCATAAGCGATCTCTCATGGCTGATTAAATGAAAAAGTGATGTGAAAAATAAGCACTGAACAGTCAACATTGTTCAGATGTGACACTGTTGCATTGTCTTTTTGGTGGAATAATACACAATAAATATATAGAGTCGAATAAACAAAGAAGCACAATACTATGCTGCCAAAAGAGTAGAATTACTGTATATATATATAAATATATATATATAAGTAAAGCATCACACCCATCCTATTTAATATACTGTAAAAGTAATGAACTTGTTTCATTAAGGTACATTTCATTATGGTAGTTTTAATGCGGTATTTCCCAGACCAGAGAATCTAAAATGTGAGCAAACGACATGTCTGCTTGAGATACAATACTTACATTTTTTGTGTTATTCTCTGTGTTAGTTGTGTATCAGGGCATGAACGTGACAGTATGTTACCCCAGTGTGGGGCAAGATGGGATCCAGAATGAGGGCAATGCTGTGGCCATCATTGGAGCTGCAATCATGTATTGCTGTGTTCTTTTTGCATGGTAAGGTCACAACTCAAAGATGTGCACAGACAGTAATGTATGAGGGGCCGTTAGGGACATTATTCAGGATTAGATCTCAAACTTACTCTTAAAATTGTCTCATATACACTACTAAAAGGCTCTCATACAACACAAATGTTTTCGCTCATAAACATTTGTCAAATGCTCTCATAAACACAAGTCGAACACTGTCATACACACGACTGAACGTGTTCCTCTCATAAACACTACTCAAACCCGCATGTCACTGATAATCACACAAACGTCAATCACTCTCACGCATGCATGTCAACCCCGCTCACACAATCAATCACACTAACGCGTGCATGTTGCTGACACTCACACTCGCATGTCAATCATGCTCACATGTGCATGTTAATCACACTTACACTAGTCTTTCACCAACGCTTATGTGTATGGCAATCACGCTCACGCATGCATGCCAATCATGCTCATGCGTGCTCGTCAACCATGCTCACGCAGCACCTCAAGCACACTAACGCGTGGATGTCAATTATGCTCACATGCGAGTAGTTCAATTCAAAGTGAAACTCATAGCACATCATAACACATCACTACACACAATTACAGTGACATATTTCTAATTTTAATATATGCATAATGTTTAATGATTATGGTCACAGCAAACAAAAACCCCAAATTCCCCAAATGTAGAAACTAAAATATAACCTGAAAAATATTCAAGAAATAATTAGTGATTTTTAATGTAGAAATTAGGCATGGATTTGCACATGGACTTTTCCATCATACTCTAATTTATTGAGATGTACTGTACCTATATTTAAAAAGATCAAATATTTAACTGAGTGAGTGTAGTTTGTAGTGCATCCCCAATACAAGAGTTTCACTTTTTTTTAATTGAACTACCTAATTTAAACTTTTGACACTAATCTAATTTATTGAGATGTACCGTATGTACCGTATTTATTTATTTGTTAACATTAATCAACACATAAGTAAAAAGGCATTTATGTAAGTCTGCCAGTGTTAACACAGTTTCTAAATTACGTATTTGTCCTAAAGTGGATATCATAAAATACATACAATAAAAAGACAATACGAGTATATTTTCACAAATCCTGGGACTTCTTAGGCTAATCTGGAACCTCAGGTATCAACTCAATGGCCCCCTTCATTTGGTACACCGACACAGTGGAGATAATATGCGATTATCCTGTCTCAAACATACTGTATACATTCCAGATTGTAATGCAGCGGTGAGCGGCACGATGAATGACTGGTTAGCACATCTGCCTCACAATTCTGAGGATTCGGGTTCAAATCCGGCCTCCCCTGTGCAGGTTTTCTCCGGGTACTCCGGTTTCCTCCCACATCCCAATAACATGCATGGTAGGTTAATTGAAGACTGAAAATTGCCCATAGATGTGAATGTGAGTGTGAATGTTTGTTTGTTTGTTTGTTTGTTTGTATATATGTGCCCTGTGATTGACTGGCAACCAGTTCAGGGTGTATGCCGCCTCTCGCCCAAAAGATGGCTGGGATAGGATCCAGCACACCCACGACCCTAGTGACTATAAGCGATACGGAAAATAGATGGATGGATGGATGAAGCTATCTTGAAACTCTGTCTTGAGTCCAGGAGTAAACACGTCCATTTGCGCTTTTGCCCCAAAGGAACATTTATTCCGCGTTTGGTTAATGGGGTCTAGCTCTGGGTGGACGAGTCTGGCACTGCATCATACACTACAGGGGGTTTGATTGGCCGACCAATGCGTCATATCCTACAGCACTTACGAATTAAAAGCATCCATATTAACTCAATGAGCTATACGATATACTGTATATACATGATAAATATATATGTATATACTATACAGTATATTGCTACGTAACGCTGTTGCTTGAGTTAGGCCTACTACTGTACTTTATGACTTTTAGTCAATACCATGTTTTATTTTGACATACCCAAAAAGGAGTATTAAAAAAAAAAAAAAAAAAGTTCTTTTTCAAATACAACCCCAATTCCAATGAAGTTGGGACGTTGTCCATCCATCCATCCATTTTCTGAGCCGCTTCTCCTCACTAGGGTCGCGGGCGTGCTGGAGCCTATCCCAGCTGTCATCGGGCAGGAGGCGGGGTACACCCTGAACTGGTTGCCAGTCAATTGCAGGGCACATAGAAACAAACAACCATTCGCACTCACAGTCACAGTCATGCCTACGGGCAATTTAGAGTCTCCAATCAATGCATGTTTTTGGGATGTGGGTGGAAACCGGAGTGCCCGGAGAAAACCCACGCAGGCACGGGGAGAACATGCAAACTCCACACAGGCGGGGCCGGGGATTGAACTCAGAACTGTGAGGCTGACGCTCTAACCAACGTGCCGCCTTGGGACGTTGTGTTAAACAAATAAAAACAGAATACAATGATTTGCAAATCATGTTCAACCTATATTTAATTAACTACACTACAAAGACAAGATATTTAATGTTCAAACTGATAAACTTTATTGTTTTTACATTAAATGGATCTAGGTTTCCCTTGCCCGGACCCGGGTCACCGGGGCCCCCCTCTGGAGCCAGGCCTGGAGGTGGGGCTCGAAGGCGAGTGCCTGGTGGCCGGGCCTGCACCCATGGGGCCCGGCCGGGCACAGCTCACCACCTGTGGGAGGGGCCATAGGGATCGGGTGCAGAGTGAGCTGGGTGGTGGCCGAAGGCGATCTGATCCCCAGCTACAGAAACTGGCTCTAGGGACGTGGAATGTCACCTCTCTGGCAGAGAAGGAGCCCGAGCTAGTGTGTGAGGTTGAGAAATTCAGACTAGAATAGTCGGGCTCGCCTCCACACATGGCTTGGGCTCTGGTACCAGTCCTCTCAAGAGGGGTTGGACTCTCTTCCACTCTGCAGTTGCCCACGGTGAGAGGCGCCGAGCAGGTGTGGGTATACTTATTGCCCCCCGGCTTGGCGCCTGTACATTGGGGTTACACCGGCGGATGAGAGGTTAGCCTATTAGACTTCTGTGCTTTTGTTTAATAATAATAATATATTATTATTATTATGGCGGCACGGTGGCCGACTGGTTAGCGCGTCAGCCTCACAGTTCTGCGGACCCGGGTCCAATCCCCGGCCCCGCCTGTGTGAAGTTCGCATGTTCTCCCCGTGCCTGCGTGGGTTTTCTCCGGGCACTCCGGTTTCCTCCCACATCCCAAAAACATGCATTAATTGGAGACTCTAAATTGCCAGTAGGTGTGACTGTGAGTGCGAATGGTTGTTTGTTTGTATGTGCCCTGCGATTGGCTGGCAACCAGTTCAGGGTGTACCCCGCCTCCTGCCCGATGACAGCTGGGATAGGCTCCAGCACGCCCGCGACCCTAGTGAGGAGAAGCGGCTCAGAAAATGGATGGATGGATATTATTATTATCCGAGAGGCGGTGTACACCCTGAACTGGTCATCAGCCAATCGCAGGGCACATATAAACAAACAACAATTCACACTCACATTCACACCTACGGGCAATTTAGAGTCTTCACTCAACATACCATGCGTGTTTTTGGGATGTCAGAGGAAAGTGGAGTACCCGGAGAAAACCCATGCAGGCACAGGGAGAACATGCCACACAGACGAGGCCAGATTTGAACCCGGGTCCTCAGCACTGTGAGGCAGATGTCCTAACCATTTGGTCACCGTGCCGGCTGTTCGAATAGTTAATTTCCCAAATTTAATCTAAATCTAATTTGATCTCCCTGCCTTTCCTAGTTTACAGCATGTGACAACAACAACGCATCGTCCTTCGGTGAACGTGTTGAGTGATTGTGAACCTCAGGGCTGAACCAGGAAGCACTTGAACGATTCTTTGAATGATGCCCAATGTGACATGCATTTGATTTTTGTCATGTTAATGTGAACAGTACATTTCCGATTTTTTCATATCCGACCCAGGCCTCTTTCATATGTGGCTATAAATCGGATATGTACCCGATGCGATGCTCCTTGACCCGTCACCCCTCCTTGAGCCGTCACCTTATCGTGGTAGAGGTGTTTGTGTGTCCCAATGATGCTAGGAGCTAAGCTGTCTGGGGCTTTATGCCCCTGGAAGGGTCACCCATGACAAACAGGTCCTAGGTGAGGGACCAGACAAAGCATGGCTAAAAGACCCCTTATGATAACGACAAACTACGGACTCAGTTTTCCCTTGCCCGGACGCGGGTCACCGGGGCCCCCCTCTAGAGTTAGGCCCGGAGGTGGGGCTCGAAGACGAGTGCCTGGTGGCCGGGCCTGCACCCATGGGGCCGGGCACAGCTCACCACCTGTGGGAGGGGCCATAGGGGTCGGGTGCAGAGTGAGCTGGGCAGTGGCCGAAGGCGATCCAATCCCCGGCTACAGAAACTGGCTCTAGGGACGTGGAATGTCACCTCTCTGGCAGGGAAGGAGCCCGAGCTGGTGTGTGAGGTTGAGAAGTTCAAACTAGATATAGTCGGACTCGCCTCCACACACAGCTTGGGCTCTGTACCAGTCCTCGAGAGAGGGGTTGGACTCTCTTCCACTCTGGAGTTGCCCACGGTAAGAGGCGCCGAGCAGGTGTGGGTATACTTATTGCTCCCCGGCTCGGCGCCTGTACATTGGGGTTCACCCCGGTGGACGAGAGGGTAGCCTCCCTCCGCCTTCGGACAACCTGACTGTTGTTTGTGCCTATACATCGAACAGAAGTTCAGAGTACCCACCCTTTTTGGAGTACTTGGTGGAAGTGCTTGAGAGCGCTCCCGATGGGGACTCCATCGTTCTGCTGGGGGACTTCAATGCTCACGTGGGCAATGACAGCGAGACCTGGAAGGGTGTGATTGGGAGGAACGGCCCCCCCAATCAGAACCAGAGAGGTGTTCTGTTATTGGACTTCTGTGCTCATCACGGATTGTCCATAACGAACACCATGTTCAAGCATAAGGGTGTCCACACGTGCACTTGGCACCAGGAAACCCTAGGTCGCAGTTCGATGATCAATTTTGTGGTCGTGTCATCAGACTTGCGGGCGCATGTCTTGGACACTGGGGTGAAGAGAGGGGCGGCGCTGTCAACTGATCACCACCTGGTGGGGAGTTGGCTCCGATGGTGGGGGAAGATGCCGGTCCGACGTGGCAGGCCCAAACGTATTGTGAGGGTCTGCTGGGAACGCCTTGCAGAATCCCCTGTCAGAAGGTGTTTCAACTGCCACCTCCGACAGAACTTTGCTCATGTTTCTTCCCATGAGGAAGCAGAGTCTGGGGTCTCTGAGGCGGGCTCTCCTACATCTGGGCTTGAGGTCACCGCGGTGGTTAAAAAGCTCCTCAGTGGCAAGGCCCCGGGGGTTGATGAGATTCGCCCGTAGTTCCTAAAGGCTTTGGATGTTGTGGGGCTGTCCTGGTTGACAAGCCTCTGCAACATCGCATGGACTTCGGGGGCAGTGCCTCTGGATTGGCAAACTGGTGTGGTGGTCCCTGTTTTTAAAAAGGGGGACCGGAGGGTGTGTGCCAGCTACAGGGGGAATCACACTCCTCAGCCTCCCTGGTAAGGTCTAGTCAGGGGTGCTGGAGAAGAGGGTCTGTCGGGAAGTCAAATCTCAGATCCAGGAGTAGCAGTGTGGTTTTCGTCCTGGCCGTGGAATATTGGACCAGCTCTACACCCTCGGCAGGGTCCTCAAGGGTGCATGGGAGTTCGCCCAACCAGTCTACATGTGTTTTGTTGACTTGGAGAAGGCTGTCGACCGTGTCCCTCTGGGAGTCCTGTGGGGGGTGCTTCGGGGGTATGGGGTACTGAACCCCCTGATACGGGCTGTTCGGTCACTGTATGACCAGAGTAACAGTTTGGTCCGCATATCCGACAGTAAGTCGGACTCGTTCCCGGTGAGGCTTAGACTCCGCCAAGGCTGCCCTTTGTCAAAGATTCTGTTCATAACTTTTATGGACAGAATTTCAAGGCGCAGCCGAGGTGTAGAGGGGGTCCGGTTTGATGGCCTCAGTATTGCATCTCTGCTTTTTGCAGATGATGTGGTTCTCTTGGCTTCATCAAGCCGTGATCTCTATCTCTCACTGGAGCGGTTTGCAGCCAAGTGTGAAGCGGCTGGGATGAGAATCAGCACCTCCAAATCTGAGACCATGGTCCTCAGTCGGAAAAGGGTGGTGTGCACTCTCCAGGTCGGGGATGAGATCCTGCCCCAAGTGGAGGAGTTCAAGTATCTTGGGGTCGTGTTCACAAGTGAGGGAAGAATGGAACGGGAGATTGACAGGTGGATCGGTGCAGCGTCTGCAGTGATGCAGACTTTGTATCGGTCCGTTGTGGTGAAGAAGGAGCTAAGCCGAAAGGCGAAGCTCTCGATTTAACCGGTCGATCTACGTTCCTACCCTCACCTATGGTCATGAGCTGTGGGTCGGGACCGAAAGAACAAGATCCCGGATACAAGCGGCCGTAATGAGTTTCCTTCACAGGGTCCCCTTAGAGATAGGGTGAGAAGTTCAGTCAGCCGGGAGGGGCTCAGAGTAGAGCCCCTGCTCCTCCGCATTGAGAGGAGCCAGATGAGGTGGCTGGGGCATCTGATTCGGATGCCTCCCGGACACCTCACCGGTCACACGTCCCACCGGGAGGAGACCCCAGGGATGACCCAGGGCACACTGGAGAGTCTACGTCTTTCGGCTGGCCTGGGAACGTCTCGGGATCCCCCCGGAAGAGCTGGATGAAGTGGCTGGGGAGAGGGAAGTCTGGGCGTCCCTGCTAAAGCTACTGCCTCTGCGACCCGACCTCGGATAAGTGATAGAAAATGGATGGATGGATGGATGACGAGTGCAACATGGACACTCACAGCGCGCTCATCTGACCTATTTGTTATCAAAGGCGACCAATGTAACAATTGTTCGACAAAACAGATGTGCGACAAAAGCAAAGGCAGACAAAGGAGCAGAAAACAGTCAGTGGTGAAAAGAAGTTGCTTTACAACTTATAAATATCACAAAATGTTTGCTGCGGTTGCACAAAATCCTTGAAATTGCCACAAATGCATCATGACGAGACCTCCGCAAGGGGGTAAACACTATTGAACACCTCGCGGTCGTTTGCATGCATGTGATGTCACGGAAGTCACTGTTGGTGTAGTGGTACACTCGCCTGACTTTGGTGCAGGCAGCGTGGGTTCAGTTCCCACTCAGTGACGGTGTGAATGTGAGTGTGAATGGTTGTCCGTGTCTATATGTGCCCTGGGACTGACTGGCGACCAGTTCAGGGTGTAGTCCGCCTTTCGCCCGAAGTCGGCTGGGATAGGCTCCAGCGTCCCCCGACCCTAACCAGGATAAGCGGTGTTGAAAATGGATGGATGGATGATGTCACGGACGCATTCTGTCCTCAGTACAAGTCGCATTTGTTTTTGTAATGTGAACGACTACATAAAAAGATAAGATTTAACAAAAATATCAGAATTGGGCATAATGCCATGCAGTGTGAACATAGCCTAAGTTACTAGATTGGTCGCAAATCAAATGTTTGCAAAAAACAACAACAACAAATGTGTAACATACCTAAATTTCATTTCATACTCTAAGTTGTTTTTCATTTAGCTTTTATTAATATAAATGCACTTTTTTATGTTATGAGCAATGAAATTTTTTTTATTATCACTCCAATATACAACCCCAATTCCAATGAAGTTGGGACGTTGTGTTAAACAAATAAAAACAGAATACAATGATTTGCAAGTCATGTTCATCCTATATTTAATTGAATACACGACAGAGACAAGATCTTTAATGTTCAAACTGATCAACTTTATTGTTTTTAATCATGAACTTAAAATTTTATGGCTGCAACACGTTCCCAAAAAGCTGGGACAGGGTCCTGTTTACCACTGTGTTTCTTTTAACAACATTCAACAAACATTTGGGAACAGAGGAAACTAATTGTTGAAGCTTTGTAGGTGAAATTCTTTCCCATTCTTGCTTGATGTAGAGCTTTAGCTGTTCAACAGTCCGGGGTCTCCGTTGTCATATATAATTCATAACGCGGAACACATTTTCAATGGGAGACAGGTTTGGACTGCAGCCCGGCCAGTCTAGTACCCACACTCATTTACTACGAAGCCACACTGTTGTAACATATACAGAATGTGGTTTGGCATTGTCTTGCTGAAATATGGAATTCTTTCCCATGTTTAAGTTACCCATGCCATTAGCACCAACACAAACCCATACCATCACAGATGCTGGCTTTTGAACTTTGCGTCCATAACAGTCCGGATGGTTCTTTTCCTCTTTGGCCCGGAGTAGACGACGTCCACAATTTCCAAAAACAATTTGAAATGTGGACTCGTCGGACCACAGAACACTTTGCATCGGTCCATCTTCGATGAGCTCGGGCACAGAGAAGCCGGCGGCGTTTCTGGGTGTTGTTCATAAACGGCTTTTGCTTTGCATAGTAGAGTTTCAAGTTGCACTTCCGGATGTAGCGCCGAACTGTATTTACTGACATTGGTTTTCTGAAGTGTTCCTGAGCCCATGTGGTGAAATCCTTTATACATTGATGTCGGTTTTTGATGCCGTGCCGCCTGAGGGCATTCAATGTTGGTTTTCGGCCTTGCAGCGTACATGCAGTGATTTCTCCAGATGCTCTGAACCTTTAGATTATATTGTGGACCATAGATGATGACATCCCTAAATTCCTTGCAATTGTACATTGAGGAATATTGTCCTTAAACTGTTCGACTATTTTCTCACGCACTTCACAAAGATGTGAACCTTGCCCTATCTTTGCTTGTGAATGACTAAGCAATTCAGGGAAGCTCCTTTTATACCCAATCATGGCACCCACCTGTTCCCAATTAGCCTGTTCACCTGTGGGATGTTCCGAACAGGTGTTTGATAAACATTCCTCAACTTTCTCAGTCTTTTTTGCCACCTGTTCCAGCTTTTTGGAATGTGTTGCAGCCATAAAATTCCAAGTTAATGATTATTTGCAAATAAACAATCAAGTTTATCAGATTGAACATTAAATATCTTGTCTTTGTAGTGTATTCAATTAAATATAGGTTGAACATGATTTGCAAAATTGTAAACGTCCCAACTTCATTGGAATTGGGGTTGTATGTTGTGAGCAATTATGTGACTGACTTGACTTACATCTTGTTTAAATCATGTAATGACTTGTCTTGACATGCTTTAAATTTAGTTGGGATGGTAGTTTTGCTGCAGTAACTTGCGACTCTCATATTGTGACATGCGCCTATTGCTGCAAATGGAGGTGGTCCTGGATGTGTTGGCAGGTAGTGGCGTGGACAGGTGGCGGGCAGTGGACAGGACAGGCGGCTGGCTTGGTGGCAGGAATAACGTGGGTCAGGAACACAGGGGAGCACTGGGAATGAGGAAACACAAGAGTTAACAAGGGAAGCGAGGAACAGTATAGCTTACTTGACATAAGGTGGGACGTGGTACCGCTTGGAGAGGCTGCAATACTTAGGCGAGGATTTCCAGGAACAGGCAGGCTTATTTACACCGGTGGTGATTAGGCTGATTGAAGACAGGTGCTGAAAACCGAGAGGGGAGGGGGGGAGAGAGAGAGGACGCAAAGCGCCCTCCCGTCTCCAATAATGGAACTGCAGGTCAGTATATGACAAACTCCTTTGATCAAAATGAAATATTTGAGTTCGGTGCCAAGCTACAAATTTTAATTTCAATAAAGGGGAAAAAACTATTTAATTCACAAACTACATTTTTTTCCAACAATTTTTTTAAATTTATGGTAGGAAAGAGGAGGTGTACAGGAAATCATACAAGGGGTTAGTTAAGAAGAAGTGGGACACTGACAGGACTGAGGAGAGGAGATAAGAATACATGTAGATGCGACGTAGGGCGAAGGTAGAGGTGACAAAGGCCAAACAAGAGGCATATGATGACATGTATGCCAGGTTGGACACTAAATAAATAAAGAGCTATACAGGTTGGCCAGACAGAGATATAGAGATGGCAAGGATGTGCAGCAGCTTAGGGTGGTTAAGGATGGAGATGGAAATGTGTTGATCAGTGCCAGGAGTGTGCTGGCTTGATGGAAAAATACTTTGAGGAGTTAATGAATGAGGAAAGAAGAGGAAGGAAGAGTAGAAGAGGCAAGTGTGGTGGACCAGGAAGTAGCAATGATTAGTAAGGGGGAAGATAGAAAGGCCCTAAAGAGGATGAAAAATGGAATGGCAGTTGGTCCTGATGACATACCTGTGGAGGTATGGAAGCATCTAGGAAAGGTGGCTGTGGAGATTTTGACCAGCTTGTTCAATAGAATTCTAGTGCGTGAGAAGATGCCTGAGGAATGGAGGAAAAGTGTGCTGGTGCCCATATTTAAGAACAAGGGTGATGTGCAGAGCTGTGTGAACTATAGAGGAATAAAGTTCATGAGCCACACAATGAAGTTATCGGAAAGAGTAGTGGAGGCGAGACTCACGGCAAAAGTGAGTATTAGTAGGGTGTTCAGGAGAAGTGCAGACAAGGTCAGAAAGAGCTACATTGTGTCTTTGTAGATCTAGAGAAAACCTATGACAGAGTACCCAGAGACGAACCGTGGCACTACATGCGAAGGTTTGGAGTGGCAGAGAAGTATGTTTGAATAGTACAGGACATGTATGAGGGCAACAGGACAGTGGTGAGGAGTTCTGTAAGTGTGACAGAGGAGTTTAAGGGGGAGGAGGAACTGCATCCAGGATCAGCCCTGAGCCCCTTCCTGACTGCAGTGGGGATTGATAGGCTGACAGATGAGTTAGGCTGGAATCCCCATGGACAATGATGTTCATGGATGACATTGGGATCTGCAGTGAAAGCAGGGAGCAGGTGGAGGAACAGTTTGAAAGGTGGAGGAATGCACTGAAAAGGAAAGAAATTAAGATTACCGAAGTAAAACAGAATATATGTGCATGAATGAGAGGGGTTGGGGGTGAGTTTGAGGCTACAGGGAGAAGAGAGGGTGAAGGACTTTTAATACTTAGGTTCAACAGTCCAGAGCAAAGGTGAGTGTGGTAAGGAAGTGACAAAATGGGTTCAAAGCAGGGTGGAACGAGATGATGAAGGTGTCAGATGTTTTATATGACTGAAAAGTCTCTGCTTGGATGAAGGGCAAAGTTTATGATAGTGGTGAGGCCAGCCATGATGTACGGATTAGAGAAAGTGGCACTGAAGAGACAACAGGAAGCAGAGCTGGAGGTGGCGGAAATGAAGATGTTGAGGTTCTCTCTAGAAGTTACCAGGTTGGATAGGATTAGAAGTGAGCTTCTCACAGACAAGTTTAGAGGTTTTGGAGACAACGTTAGAGAGAGAAGACAGATTCGATGATTTGGACACATCCAGAGGAGAGACAGTGAGTATATTGGTCGAAGGGTAATGAGGATGGAGCTGCCAGGCAAGAGAGCTTAGAGGAAGACCAAAGAGAAGTTTGATAGATGTAGTGAGAGAAGACATGAGGGCAGTTGGTGTTAGAGAGGAGGATGCAGGAGATAGGCTTAAATGGAGAAGGATAATGTGCTGTGGCAACCCGTACCGGGACAAGCCAACAGGTAAAGAAGAAAGACTTTCCAGAGTGCAAATTCCTGCCTAATTTCTATATTAAACATCCATCCATCCATCATCTGAGCCACTTATCCTCACAAGGGTTGTGGGAGTGCTGGAGCCTATCTCATCTATCATCGGGCAGGTGGCGGGGTACACCCTGAACTGGTTGCCAGCCAATCGCAGGGCACATATAAACAAACAACCATTCACACCTACGGGCAATTTAGAGTATTCAATGAACCTAGCATGCATGTTTTGGGATGTGGGGAAACCGGAGTGCCCGGAGAAAACCCACGCAGGCACGGGGAGAAGATGCAAACTCCACACAGGCGGGACCGGGGATTGAACCCCTGTCCTGAGAACTCTGAGGCAGACACTCTAACCAGTCGTCCACCGTGCCGCCCTGCTGGAAGATGATGTGTGTGAGCCTCAGTGACATACGCACATGAGCATGTTTGAGTACTGTTTATCAGAGCAAGAGTTCAGTCGTGCATATGAGAGCGTTTCACTAATGTAAGAGCATTTGACAAAGGTTCATGAGTGAAAACATTTCAGTATTGTGTATCAGAGCCTTTCAGTAGTGTGTATGAGACCATATGAATAGTAAGCTAATGCTGAATAAGGTCCCTCAGTAACATACAACATTGCACAATAAGTACAATTATTATTTATTTACTTGATTTCATTTCTTTAGCATCAAATTGTGGGAATGAATGCATTCTATGTTTCCTCAGCAATGAAGCGTCCTACCTTGCAGAGGTATTCGGTCCATTTTGGATGATCAAAGTTTACCGCTATGAGTTCCAGAAAGCCACCTGCTGTTTCTGCTGCCCTGAAGAGGAGGAAGGTTTGTAGTTTTTTTTTTTGTGGGACAGTCATCATGCTTTCCTTTCATTAAGGCCACTTCCCTTAGCTTTGTGGGAATGTGATGTGCTAATGAAAGAAGATGGAAGGAATCCTACATTTTATTGCAAAAATATTGTTGAAGTAATAATAAAAATAAATAATTAGCAAAATGACGCTAATTATTGATCACTTATATTTTTTGCTGTTTTCTGCTTTTTTTGACTTTTTGTATCTTGTCCCTTTGGCTTATTTTCATCCTTCTTCAGTCGAGGAAGAGTTTGTGATTGATGATGACAACAAGGGCTGTCAGAAGGTTATTCACAATGAGACGCAAAGAGTGGCATATAGCTACTTCTTCTTCCATTTTGTCTTCTTCTTGGCCTCGCTTTATGTTATGATGACCCTCACCAACTGGTTCAGGTAGGTCAACGACAGCTTGGCTTTCATGATCAACATTCCCATACATACAGCATCCACTCTGCATGAAGTTCCCCCTTAATTCACTGGCAGGCCTCCATGTTAACATCGATATTTGAATTCAACAGCCGTCAGTGGCAGTGAATGAGTTCATTCTTTCTTCCTAATATGTGTTTTAATTTAATACAGTATAGTGTTGTTTACGTCACATTAAAGTGTATAAATTTTATCATAATCCTTATAGTGCTGTTTTGTAGTAACTATGATACATTTAACATATGTTTATACTAGGGATTGGCGAGTACTGATATATGCAGATAATTGTGAACAAAGACCTGTCTTGCCTTGAACCACCACAATGTAGCGCCGACAAGGAGAATTTAGGTGATGTCAGATTTTATTTTTGCCTTAAGTATCGGTGGCTGGTATTAGCAGCCTTCACGAATACCCGATACCTTGAAATAGGGCCGGTCCAATACCGATACCTGGTATCGGTCCGTGCTCATCCCTAATTTTTTTATTTTAAAAAATAGAGGGCTATCTTTTCAGTATTTTAACTTTTAACCTCATAACCTTTTGATACAGGCCGAATGAATTTGCAACTGCCAGAGTTGGATTAAAAAATAATAATAATAATAAAAAAAGCACACAAGGCACAGGAGAATAAATACATTGTGTTATTACCTGGTTTGTGCCTCACTGTTTTTTTTTTTTGGGTGCATAAAAACCTCAGTGCGTATAGACATTCTCAATGATATAGTTTTGGTTTGTTTGATTTCTGAGTGTGTTGCCTCCTCCAGCTATGAGTCGGCAGTGCTGGAGACTACTTTCACCCACGGGAGTTGGTCTACTTTCTGGGTGAAGATGGCATCGTGCTGGGCCTGTGTGTTCCTCTACCTGTGGCTGCTGCTGGCCCCCTTGTGCAGCTGTCAAAATGATTCCAGACCGCGCCGCTCCCGCATCAAACGACGCTCACCGTCCTCCCGTCACGTCACCGTCAGCGTCTGACATACAGCACGGAAGCTGGGAGGTCACGTGATGCCGTGTCTAGGGGTATCAGGGATGGAGGTCACATGGTTCACAGGTCAAAGACTCTTGTTGCTGTGAGATGGTCTAATCAATGGGCCAATATGAGCTATGGTGAATCCGATAATGCTTGATGTCATGAAGTTAATAGAGACTTGACTGTATGAATTGCCAAAGTGAACGGAAGAGGTGAAGTGTCACGCTATATGGTGATGGCAAATACAGTGAATAGGTAGACTTTCTATATCATTGCAAAAACATTCTAGACTTGGCCACTGTGACATAACCTGTCTTCTTTTTTTTTTTTAAAGACAATTTTATTGCATTTTTATTTCGAGCCAGAAGTTAGCCATTTTAGGTCTAGTCCTGGCTGAGGTTAGGGATGACATGTTATCACGCTTAAATGACATAAGGCATGTACAGCTGTTTACTTTTCTTTGTGTATTTTAAGACAATTGAACATAATATTTTAGGTAAAATATTTTATTCATTTTACATGTTAACATGTTTTTTTTTGTTATTTTTTTCAAATGATCAAAGCTCTGACACAATGAATCCACACAGTTTATACAATGCTACAATCAAGCAAGACATATATTCCAATCCTGTTCTTTCATTTGTAAAACAGAAATTGTAATTTTAACTCAAATACCAATAAGAAAAAACAAATACACAATTATTAATAATGTTTCTGTACTGACTATATGAAAAGGTCTTTTAATATTTCTGCTTCTTTAAACTGGTAATCAATATTTTAAAAAATGAATCTGTCTTGCTGTTATGAGGTCACCAAGAGCAGACACACAGCTCATCTTAACTTCGTAATGTTACACTGCCTGTGTTCGGAGTAGAACATCTGCACATTATCCCCTCGTGACTTTGTGTCATCGTAATTGAAAACCTACTGATAATAACAGTCAAAATAATCAGTTTTGCTATGGTGAGTAAATATCTGCATGTCCACGATGTATCATATTTACATTCCAAATTAAGTGATGCCAGAGGCTTTATAAAGAAACAGTTTGCCCTTGTTGTGTAGTAGAATTTAATATTAATACTAGCAAGCATTTATCAACAAAACCTGTTTGCTTTGGCCAGAAGCTTAAGAAGCCTCGTCAATTAATATACAGTAAATGATAAACACTAACAGAACTTACTTATTTTCTGACCCTTTATAGTACAGTTTAAATGTTACCAACACCCTAAACTGACTGTTTTGTTGTAACAAAACAAAGTACCAATTTGTTTTATAATACAGAATATCTACATTATTATAAGAGATGAGTGTAAAACAATTTTAAGTATTATTTGAACTAATGCCCAAATTACATCAGCGCTAAAAACTTTATTCACTTTTGTCTGGCCAAAAGCCAAAGAAATATTCGTTTTGTGTTACAAATAGGATTCTAATCTTCTATGCATCATTTCAAGAATTACCGAACGACAAGGCAGCTAAAAAGGAATGCATGTAATAAAATATGAATAAATATGCAATGAAGAAGAATCAGTTTCTAGTTCATGTAAATTCTAAGATACTGTATCTGTCATGTCCTGTGAATGACCGCTGATCAGTTCAGGGTGTGTACTTCGCCACGCACCCTTTAGGCTCCAGCTTCCCTATGACTCAGAACTGTTGTAGGAAATGGATGGATGGATATTCCTCATAGTTTCAAATGTTTTTCGTTTACTTAATTGTGCATTTGATTATGGCTGATTATGCAAATTAGAAGCCAGCAGGGCTCAATGAAAGGATAGCTTTGTGCCTCTTGCCTTCAGAAATAGTCTGTTCAGAATTTAGTCAAATCTGTAATTATTATAAAAACAACAAAACTTTATTCCAATAGAATTTTTGGTGATTAGTAATATGCCCAATCCCCATGTGATTGGGCGATGCGGTACTGCAGTAGTACTACAATACGATACACATAAATAGTAAAGTTTACCCCCCAATTGGCATGTTCTCTCCGTGCCTGCGTGGGTTTTCTCCGGATATTACGGTTTCCTCCCACATCCCAAAAACATGCATGCTAGGTTAATTGAAGACTCTAAATTGCCCGTGTGAATGTGAGTGTGAATGATTCTTTGTCTATATGTGCCCCGTGATTGGCTGGCAACCAGTTCGGGGTGTACCCCGCCTCCTGCCCGCAGTTAGCTGAGATAGGCTCCAGCATACCCACGACCCCAGTGAGGATAAGCGGTGTAGAAAATGGATGAATGGATATAATAATACAAAATATACAAGACATAATTTTTATTAAAAGTCAATATATACCGAACCGTACCGAAAATCGCCACCACAAAAGCGAGATACGAACATTTTGTGAATCATTCCACCCCTAGGCAGTATGCTTCATTTTCAAACATTTTACTGTTTAAATACTGAGGTAACGTACTGTATGTCGTGAATCGAAATACTTCTTTCCCTGAACGAACATTCCTGTTGAGGTTGATCAGTGTTATACAAATCACACTGCTACTGAAGGGAGCCCCAGCCTGTCTGTGATGACTTGCTTAGTTGCTAAACAGCATTGGTTGATGAACAGCAGTGGTTCAGTATCTGTAGTTCAGTAGCAAGTTTCCACCATTGTATAGATTTGTATACAATGTTTTTTTGCAAATTATGCAAGTTTTCTGTCTGGTTTGTGAAAACTGTGTCTTTAATGAATAGTAATCAACTTTACACCTATTTTTTCAATAAAATTAACAATCTGAATTTTGAAACAACTCCATTAATGTTTGAATGGAAGAAAACTATACAACATTTTACCACAATTAGGATTATAGTTAACAAAAAGAAAAGAACAAAATGATTAAAAAAAAGAATATGAAGAACAGATGTTCAATACAGTGGAGTCACAGTAACTTTAGCTTACCATAAAGCTTGCCATACTTCTAAAAGGCTAGTGGGATACAATCAGTCCATGATTGGAGAATAGATTCTGAATGCTATATCAACTCTTTTTTATTTCTTTTTCAATAAATAATCAGCCAAATTAGCTTCACTTCATTGCCAGTGGTGTCTGACTGGCCAATATAGAGTGCTAGAGTGCACACCACCATTTATCACATTATCTTGAATGAGAAGAAGTAATAAACTAGAAATGTTTCAAAATGTATCAGTATCTATTTTTAGATGAGCAGGATAAATATTATATAGTTAATGACGAGTGATTTTTTTTTGTTCATCTGCGTTGTCTAATTTGTATGGTGGCCTGGAAGTCCAAAATAATATAACAAATTGTGAAACACTTACATTTCAGAAAACAAATTAACAAAAAGCGAAACACTTTTACATTTCAGAAAACACATTAACAAAAGAGGAAACAAATTACAAAAGACGAAACAACCGGAAAGGGAACGTCCCATTTCACAGACCTTCTTAGAAATCCCACGCCCTTTCTCGGCAAGACCCGCCCCGCTTCAACATGATCCTAACCTTAACTGATCCTTAACCCCAATCCTACTTCTAAACCTAATCATAAACTTTTTAGTTTTTTGAAATTATATTTGGGATGAACATTTTGTTACATCTGCGCAGCCTACCCTTCCCGCGATGCAGGAGCCAATCATGTTGAAGCGGGGCGGGTCTTGCCGAGAAAGGGCGTGGGCTTTCTAAGAATGTTTGTGAAAAGGGACCTTCCCTTTCCGGGTGTTTCGGCTTTTGTAATTTATTCTGTCTTTTGTAAAAGTGTTTCGGCTTTTGTTAATTTGTTTTCTGAAACATAACGTTTTTTTTACATTGTTTTTGCACTTCCAGGCCACCGTAGATTTGTTACGTATTTCCACCCTAGACCAGGGGTGGGCAAACTTTTTGGCGCAGGGGCCACATTGACTTAAAATTTGACAGGCGGGCCAAGCCAGGACCAGATGCTTACATACAAAAAATAAATAAAATAAAAGGCATTATAGTGTTAATACTTAGAGTTACTTTTAATGGGAACAGTGTTGTTTTGTTGATCACTTTTTTTTTTTTTGCCAGTGCATCAAAGTCTGGTGTTAGTTTTGTTGTGGCAATTCTCAGAACACATCTGAGGTGTGAGATCAGCTGAGATCTGCAGGATGTTCTGTTGGTGTTCGTCACACTAAAAGTATGTTCACACACGTTTACAGCCAAACACCACCAGCATCCTCTGTGCCATCTTCTGGATTTTTTTTCATTTGCCTGCACTTAATGAAGCACAAAACTCATCCAGTCTGAGAGTTGAACTTCTCTTTTAAGACAGTATCACATTGGAGATCAGTCAGTTCCATCTGCAGGTCCCGTGGCGCTATTTCAGGGTCTTGTGTGACTGAATCTTGGATAGCATTTTGTCAGATAAAGGTGTTTTGCTGAGCCTGCAAGCTTGATTTTAACCTCTGAGCCGTAGCCATCAGTTCCTGCGTTGATTGGCTGTTAGCATAATCAGTATGCTTGGTGGAAAAGTGACGGCTGATGTTATATTCCTCTAAAACCGCAATGGTTTATTAACAAATTAGACATACAGCCTTTTGACCCGGACTTCAGTGAAAAAGTATTTAGTAGTCCATTTTATATTAAACACTTGGCACTCACTGTCGACTTTTCTTTTCTTTGGCCCACTCATGGTTGAAGAAAGGTTCAGAGCAGTAGCAGAGAGAAAACAAAACAGCCAAAGTCAAGTCAATGTATCACTGTACCTACTGCGCTACCTAGTGGAAACACTAGGCATTACAGGACAACCTGGTGGAACCAATGTGCATTACAGCACAACCTGGAGGAACCACTCGGCATTACAGGATAAGATCAAATGAATGCAGTCATGATTTTGATATGATTTGGGCAATTCTGTACCAATCTTTGGCGGGCCGGATGGAAATGATCAACGGGCCGAATGTGGCCCGCGGGTCGTAGTTTGCCCACCCCTACCCTAGACTCTTGTTGTGTTGTACATACGTAGTTGCATGTTAGCGATAGGAGCATGTTGAGGCACAGCTATTCTGTGCCCAGAGCTGAATGAGCTCTATGTACGCAACATTTCCACGTTTCGTGTTCAGTGCCATGTGACCTTCCCGTTGGGAGGTAAACACATAGTAACAACTATAAGCTAGTCAAAGTTCAATCACTGTCTCCTAGAGTTAAGTTATTATGAGTGACCTACACAGAATACTCAGAGTCAGCTTGAAAAGGGTATTGAGTTTTAGGTCTCGTACCTCAGCAGTTTTGAAAGTAAGTTGGCTTACATTTGTATGGTTTGGTGTTGTCTGAAGAGCCATATAGAGATATTCAGTTACCTCTCTCTCTCTCTCTCTTTACATATATATATATATATATACATACATACAGTGGGTACGGAAAGTTTTCAGACCCCCTTAAAATTTTCACTCTTTGTTATATTGCAGCCATTTGTTAAAATCATTTAAGTTTATTTTTTTCCTCATTAATGTACACACAGCACCCCATATTGACAGAAATAAACCTGAATTTTCTTTGTTCCCTTGACCTCATGATTCTCATTTGCTCTGACATGCACTGTGAGCGGTAAGGGCTTATATAGACAGGTGTGTGGCTTTCCTAATCAAGTCCAATCAGTATAATCAAACACAGCTGGACTCCAATGAAGGTGTAGAACCACCTCAAAGATCAACAGAAGAAATGGACAGCAACAGAGTTAAATATATGAGTGTCACAGCAAAGGGTCTGAATACTGAATGGCTGTGTGATATTTCAGTTTTTCTTTTTTAATCTGAAAAAATTACATTACATTCAATATGGGGTGCTGTGTGTACATTAACGTGAAAAAAATGAACTTAAATGATTTTAGCAAATGGCTGCAACATAAAAAAGAGTGACAAATTGAAGGGTGTCTGAATACTTATATTATATATATATATATATATATATATATATATATATACATATATATATATATACATATATATATATATATATATATATATCCATCCATCCATTTTCTGAGCCGCTTCTCCTCACTAGGGTCGCGGGGGTGCTGGAGCCTATCCCAGCTGTCATCGGGCAGGAGGCGGGGTACACCCTGAACTGGTTGCCAGCCAATCGCAGGGCACATAGGAACAAACAACCATTCGCACTCACAGTCATGCCTACGGGCAATTTAGAGTCTCCAATTCATGCATGTTTTTGGGATGTGGGAGGAAACCGGAGTGCCCGGAGAAAACCCACGCAGGCACGGGGAGAACATGCAAACTCCACACAGGCGGGGACGGGGATTGAACCCCGCACCTCAGAACTGTGAGGCTGACGCTCTAACCAGTCGGTATATATATATATATATATATATATATATATATATATATATATATATTTATAAGCCAAGTTTTCTGATGGAGAGTTTGTGGCTGCACAGTTACAGAAAAGTGAGCAGCTGTCATGAATGGAACAGAGGATAGGACCCAAAAATGCACGACTCCAAAACAAATGGACAGTTTAAAAAAAGAGATGTTTAATATACGGGCAGAGGTCGGTACACTGGCAGGCAATCCAAAAAAGGCAACAGTATCCAAAAACATGAGACAAAAAGGCGAGGTCGATAATCGGAACAGGGTTTAGTATTACTGTGGAAACAAGGAATGCTGGAACGCGACGACAAGGTACAACGAACTGGAGACGAGAAAGAATGAGACACGAGGTTAAACGCAAGCAGTAATTAGAGTGAACGAGGCACAGGTGGTGAAGATGCTCTCAGGAGCAGGTGTGTATGAAACAGGGGGAAGACAAAAACCGGAACACACACCCATGACAGCGGCATAAATGGAATTAGTTCCAAAGCCTAACACCACCGCGTCGATGTGGGAACATTTTGGATTCAAGTCAGATGAGCACAGCCATCCCGCTAACACCAACGAGCTGGTACGTCGAATTTGTATGAAGTCGCAACAAAGACCGCACAACTTAAAACCTCAGAGTGACATAATCCATTTTAAACATGACCGTCCCACCTAATTTCTTCAGATGAGAACAAAAAATATAGTGGGACATTTGTTGTTTCCCATCAGCTTGCAATTATGGAACCTTTTGCCCAACAATGCAAATACAAACGTGACAGCGTATATGGTGCACGTATGCTCACATTATATACAGTATAGCATACTCACTATTGTAGCGATGTAGCCATTGAACATGTTGACAAAGCAGTCTTTAAAGAAAGGCTGCAGACTTTTGAAAAGTAGTACAAATCTTCCATCAAATCAGGTTGCTTTGATCTACTTGCTGTGCTGTTATTAATGTTGCAATACTTTGCACTTTGTCTGAACCACCTGGAAACCTGATTGGCAGTATATTGCCTGTTAAGGCATTAATCTGTGCAATATTTTTTCAAGTGCATTTTTTGTGAACATTTTTGTGAGTGTTTTATTAATATTTTTTATTTATGCAAGTTTTTTTTTGGTTCTACATTACAAAGTCAATGTTAAATATATTCTTTAAATTAATTGTTTTTAAAAAGGATGTACTTGCATTATTATGCTCTAATATAATAAAACATCAACGATACTGTTGTTTGTCGTTATAGTTTTGGAGAAAATATAGCGTCCTAAAAAAAATTATTAAAAACTAAACACTGATAATATATTGCGAGAGAGATCAATGGATAACACAAAATACTGTACAAACAGTATAAAAAATAGAGTAACAACTGTAATAAAAATCAACACTATAGCGGGACAGCGAAGAACCATGATACAGCGTAGTATCTGTATTCCGCGATGATAAGTTGCAGGGACTCGTTGTTTCCAGACGTGTATCCTTTGAAAACTAGCTGCAAGTTTCAATATCTCCTCCTTCTTCTATAACCGATGCTTGTGATTGGCTCTCTCTGGTCATGAGCCATTCTTCCAGTCTCAAATATGACATTTTTCCAGATATGACCTCGAAGCGCCAATTGTCCAAGTTGTCCTACTTAAAAGACGAGAGAGGTCTCTGATTTTCATCATCGGTACACTTCAACTGTGAGAGAAAAGAATCCAGAAAATCAGATTGTATGATTTTTAAATAATTTATTTGTATATTTTTTGGGATATAAATTTTCGAACAATCAAAAAGTTTAACTCAATACTTTGTAATGAAACATTTGTTTGCAATTACCAAGGTCAAACATTACCTGTAATTCTTGACCAGGTTTTCACACACTGCAGCAGGTACACTATATTGCGAAAATTATTTGCTCACCTGCCTGGACTCTCATATGAAGAAAGTGACATCCTAATCTTAATCCATAGGGTTTAAAATGACATTGGCACACCCTCTGCAGTTATAACATCTTAAACTCTCCTGGTAAGGTTTTCCACAAGGTTTAGGAGTGTGTTTCTGGGAATTTATGACCATTTTTCCAGAAGTGCATTTGTGAGGTTACACGCCCATGTTGGACGAGAAGGCCTGGCTCTCAGTCTCCGGTCTATTTAATCCAAAAGTGTTCTGTAGGGTTGAGGTCAGGATTGTGCAGGCGAGTCAATTTCATTCACATCAAACTTTCTCATCGATGTCTTTATGAACCTTAATTTGTGCACTGATGCACAGATTAGGGGTTACCCCTTCCTGTTCCAACATGTCTGTGCACCAGTGCACAAAGCTAGGTCCATAAAGGCATGAATGAGAGAATTTGGTATGGATGAATTTAACTGGCCTGCACAGAGTCCTGTCCTCAACCCGAAAGAACACCTTTGGGTTTATTTTGAGTGGACAGTTAGCAAGGCCTTCTCATCCAACATCAGTGTGCTCCTCGAAGAATGGGCAAAAGTTCCCATGAACTCACTCCGAAACCTTGTTGAAAGCAATCCCAGAAGAGTTGAAGCTGTAAAAGATGCAAAGGGTAGAACAACATAATCTTAAACCATATGGATTTAGAATGGGATATCACTGAAAATCATATGTAAGGCAAAGCAGGTGAGCAAATAATTTTGGCAATATAGTGTATTTTCGCCCATTTTCCCATGCAGATCTTCTCTCGATCCGTTATGTTTTGGGTCTGTCGCTGGCCAACACGGACTTTGAACGCCTTCCACAGGTTTTATATTGGGTTGAGGTCTGGAGACAGGCTAGTCCACTACAGGACCTTGAAATACTTCTCATGGGGCCCCTCTTTAGTTACACGGCTGTGTGTTTGAGGTCATTGTCATGCTGGAAGACCCAGCCGCGTTCCATCTTCAATGCTCTTACTGAGAGAAGGTGGTTTTCACTCAAAATATCAAGATACATGGCTCCATTCATCCTCTTCTTAATATGGATCAGTCGCCCTGTTCCCTTTGGAGAAAAGCAGCGCTAACGCATGATGTTTCCACCCCCATGCTTCGCAGTGGGTATGGTATTCTTGGGATGCCACTCATCATTCTTCTTCCTCCAAAGACGGCGAGTGGAGTTTATACCAAAAGGTTTTATTTTGGCCTCATCTGACCACATGCCATTCTACCAATCCTACTCTGGATCATCTCGATGGTTACTGGCAAACTTTAGACGGGCCTGGACATGTGCTGTCTTAAGCATGGGGACCTTTTGGGCGCTACGGGATTTTAATCCATGATGACGTAGTGCGTTACTAATGGTAACCTTTGTGATTGTGGTCCCAGCTGTCTTCAGGTCATTGAACAGGTCCCCCTGTGTAGCTTTAGGCTAATCCCTCACCATTCTCAAGATCATTGATAGCCCATGGGGTGAGATCTTGCATGGAGACCTAGGTTGAGAAAGATTATCAGTCATCTTGTATTTCCTCCAATTTAGTGGGTCTCTTCTCACCACGATACTTGTCTATTGTAGAGTAGCCCCAGCCTTGAGCAGGTTTCCAATTTTGTCCCTGGTGTCCTGAGACAGCTCTCTGGTCTTGGCCATGATCGAGAGGTTGGAGTCTGACTGTTTGAGGGTGTGGACAGGTATCTTTTATATAGATATGGTGTTAAAACAGGTGCCATTAATACAGGTAGATAGAAGAGCTTCTTAAAGATGAAGTAATAGGTCTGTAAGAGGCAGAATTCATGCTGTGTCTAAATATTTATTTTTAGTAAGAATATACAAATACATTATTTAAAAATCATCTAATGTGATTTCCTGGATTTTTTTCCCACCTTTTGTCTCTCACAGTTGAAGTGTGGCTATTATGAAAATGTGAGCAATGTATAGTTTACGTCTACTCCAATTTTGACTTTCTGCGCAGTTTTAGCCCCAGTTGTACTCGATGACGTGCATCACGGAGCTGTACCTTTCCTCGAAACAATAATTTCCGCAGAACACAGTGTGCGATGGCCGTGAGGAGCTGCACGGATATTCATGGCAGACTGCAACCACAGCAAATGAATTGGATAAATTTATCCAAAATTCATTCAACAGATCTAGCCAGCTAGTCACCTCCTGCTAACGAGCTGGTTTAGTAGAAGCAGATTTTGCCAGCCAGCGTGGATTTATGCATTTTACAGCACCGAGATGGCGCCAGACCACGGGAGAAAGTGGTTGCTAAAAGGCGACAGCCACAATGCGGCAGCTATCTTCTCTGGTGTTGTGACAAAGTCTGTGATCCAGGACTTAACCATATACATTACCATCAAAAAATATTCACACCCCTTCACTTTAAAAAATGCACATAAAATATCCAATAATGACAAAGTAAAAACATGTTTTCAGACAGTTGTGGAAATGTATTGAAAATGTAAACATTTAAACATGAGAGGTATTCACATCCTTGGCTTAATATTTTGTTGAAGCACCTTTTGCAGCAATAACAGCAATAACATACCCAAGTATTCTTGGGTATGTCTCTATGAGCTTGGCACACCTGTTTTGGGGCATTTTCTCCCATTCTTCTCTGCAGATCCTCTTAGGCTGAGTGAATTTGGATGGGCAGCGTCGGTGGACAGCCATTTTTAGGTCTTTCCAGATATGCTCGATTGGATTCAAGTCCGGGCTCTGGCTGAGCCACTCAAAGACATTCACAGGCTGCTCCTGAAGCCACTCCTTTGTCATCTTGTCTCTGTGCTTCAGGTCATTTTCGTTGCCTATTCTGAATTCCAGAGCAATCTGGAGCAAGTTCTCTTGAAGAATTTATATTTGGCAGCTGTCATCTCACCCTCTATGCGGACTAGTCGCCAGTAGCAGCAGCAGAAAAACAGCCCCACAGCATGATCCTGCCACCCGCATGCTTCAGAGTAGGGATTGTGTTAGCCAGGTGATGAAAAGTGCCTCTTCTTCTCCAGATATGACGCTTGGAATTCAGGCCAAAAAGTTATATTTTGGTTTCATCAGACCAAACAATTTTATCTGAGAATCATTTTGGCAAACTCCAAGTGGGCAGCCATATGCCTTGATGTGTCTTCTGTCTGGCCACTCAACCATAAAAGCCTGAGTGTGTTAGCAATGGTTGACCTTCTGAATGGTTCTCCTATCTCCGCAAGGGAACACTGGAGCTCCGCCTTAGTAACCATAGGGTTCTTGTTCACCTCTCTGAACCAGGCCCTTCTTCCCTGGTTACTCAACTTGGTCGGACGGCCAGATCTAGGAAGGGTTCTGGTGGTTCCAAACTTCTTCCATTTCTGAATAATTGAGACCACAGTGCTTTTTGTGACCTTCAATGCTGCTGAAATTATTTTGCATCCTTCACCAGATTTGTGCCTTGAAAGAATCCGGTCTCGGAGGTTGACAGACAATTCCTTCGACTTCATTGCTTGGTTTCTCCTCTGATATGCACTGCCAACTATGAGACCTTATATAGACAGGTGTGTGCCATTCCAAATGATGTTCAATCAACTGAATTTATCTTTTACTTTTGAAATCAAGTAATCAGCAAAGTAACTTCTTTTTCAAGGTAACTGTGGCAGCACTGTCTTTAACATAGCTAAATGTGGAAAACGTGAAGGGGTATGACTACTTTCTGGTGGCACTGTGTGTGTGTGTGTATATGTATATATATATATATATATATATATATATATATATATATATGGGGACCGGAGAGCATTGCGCTGCATTGGCCGCTTATGGAGAAACCATTCAGCAGCCACAGAAGCACGTTGCCCGCTGAATGTCAAAGGAGGGAGCAGCATGGTTTATGGTCATTACGCCGGCTCAGAGGGTGCTTTTCTGCAGCCTGTGAAAGCAAGGTGATATCTAGTTACCTGGAAAGGAGCCGTAAGAGATGGAAGGTGGTACGTGTATTTGATTGACAGGAGAGGCAGGATTGTTTAGAGCTCTCAGCGAAACGCCCACAGTATCTGCAAGGTGAATGTTTCCATTCTTGGCCATTTTGAAGCCTGATTTCATGAACTTCGCTATTTTTTAAATTCATTCATTCATTGTCAGGCTTGTTAACAAGACTCTTCTCTGTGATGTGCCAAATTTACAAGACATTATTGGTGTTGGTATTTTTGGTTTGGTTGCACTTTAAAGGTAATTGAGTAATATTTTTCTTCAACCATTTCAGTCACATATGCACCCAAAATATAACATCTGTGACTTAAAAAGTATCTGGGAGCAGTTATTGTGTTGCGAGTCAAAGTCATGTCATTAGCCTCAAAATTGATAAGTTATTAATTGTTTCAATGTATCTTGAAGGGGAAAAATTCAGTCTTACACTAATGTCAATCCAAAAAAAAAACTTCAGCATCTGAGTCAAAACAGAGTGACAGACAGATTTGCCACGAGACAGCATTCATTGATGCTTCCACCCACAAAGTAGCTGGTGATAGCAGCTGTTAATTTGATTTTGATAATATTGTTAACACCTCGAATGATTCTTTCATTTTTTTTTTGTCAATTGAAAATGCTGGGGTGTAAATGTGAGTGCGAATGGTTGCTTGTTTGTATGTGCCCTGCGATTGGCTGGCGACCTGTTCAGGGTGTACCCCGCCTTTCGCCCGGAGATAGCTGGGATAGGCTCCAGCACCCCCGCGACCCTAGTGAGGAAAAGCGGTACCGAAGATGAATGAATGAAAATGCTGGACTGACTGAGTGACTTTGTGACGACACAGTGACCTTTTTTGCAGTTTTACATACACTGTAACACGTCTGCATTTTTTTGCCACGTCCGCGGCTGTTCCCTGGGTTCCCCTTCTAATCGTTCCCTTGTCGGGCGCCCCTATCCGGCCTCCTTTCCAACAAACAAAGAACACCGTCCCACCCTCAGCCTGGGCGGGGACTGCCTGCATCGTGAGCCCTGCGGGTTGGGGGGGTGTCTTGGGGCTGGGGGGCTGGAGGGGTGGCATTGGGTCCCTGCAGCAGCCTGGTGCCTCGGTGGGGCTGGCGGACTGCGCTGGGTCCCTCGGTATGGGACGTATCCAGTCCGCCGGGGTGCTCTCGGGTGGACTGCTGGTCCCGAGCCTGCCTCTCGATTGATTGGGTGAGGTGCTCAGCCACCGCGGTGCAGCAACAGCAATTACACGGCACTTCTGTCAGTCATTGTCCATGCGAAAAGGTGTCAATTCACTTTCATGTGTCTGCAGACACACACCCATGGGACTTTTTTCGATGGGTGTGGGGCCACTCACTTATTGGGTCAAATAACTCATGAATATGCAAATTGCTTGGGTATCCTCTCACTCCCACACTGGCCCAATAGACGTTTATCATTTACAACCCCAATTCCAATGTAGTTGGGACGTTGTGTTAAGCATAAATCTAAAGAGAATACAATGATTTGTAAATTACGTTCAACCTATATTTAATTGAATACACTACAAAGACAAGATATTTAATGTTCAAAGTGTTAAACTTTATTGTTTTTAGGAAATAATCATTAACTTAGAATTTTATGGCTGCAACACTTTCCAACCAAGCTGGGACAGGGTCATGTTTACCACTGTGCTACATCACCTTTTCTTTTTACAACATTCAATAAATGTTTGGGAACTGAGGACACTAATTGTTGAAGCTTTGTAGATGGAATTCTTTCCCATGTTTAAGTTACCCATGCCATTGGCACCAACACAAACCCATACCATCACAGATGCTGGCTTTTGAACTTTGCGTCCATAACAGTCCGGATGGTTCTTTTCCTCTTTGGCCCGGAGTAGACGACGTCCACAATTTCCAAAAACAATTTGAAATGTGGACTCGTCGGACCACAGAACACTTTGCATCGGTCCATCTTCGATGAGCTCGGGCACAGAGAAGCCGGCGGCGTTTCTGGGTGTTGTTCATAAATGGCTTTTGCTTTACATAGTAGAGTTTCAAGTTGCACTTACGGATGTAGCGCCGAACTGTATTGACTGACATTGGTTTTCTGAAGTGTTTCTCAGCCCATGTGGTGATATCCTTTACACATTGATGTCGTTTTTGATGCAGTGCCGCCTGAGGGATTGAAGGTCACAG
Source organism: Phyllopteryx taeniolatus (assembly GCF_024500385.1). Taxonomy (NCBI): domain Eukaryota; kingdom Metazoa; phylum Chordata; class Actinopteri; order Syngnathiformes; family Syngnathidae; genus Phyllopteryx; species Phyllopteryx taeniolatus. Next base: position 2,063,470 of record NW_026903162.1, read on the forward strand.
GCATTCAATGTTGGTTTTCGGCCTTGCCGCTTACATGCAGTGATTCCTCCAGATTCTCTGAACCTTTTGATGATATTATGGACCGTAGATGATGAAATCCCTAAATTCCTTGCACTTGTACGTTGAGGAACCTTGTCCTTAAACTGTTCAACTATTTTCTCACGCTCTTGTTCACAAAGAGGTGTACCTTGCCCCATCTTTGCTTGTGAATGACTGAGCAATTCAGGGAAGCTCCTATACCCAATCATGGCACCCACCTGTTTTCAATTAGCCTGTTCACCTGTGGGATGTTCCAAACAGGTGTTGTCTTTTTTGCCACCTGTCCCAGCTTTTTTGGAATGTGTTGCAGCCATAAAATTCTAAGTGTCTTTGTAGTGTATTCAATTAAATATGGGTTGAACATGATTTGCAAATCATTGTATTCTGTTTTTATTTATGTTTAACATAACGACCCAACTTCATTGGAATTGGGGTTGTACATAGCCACTCCCACCACACTTCCGCCGGGTTCACGACCCTTGTCCTGCATGCTTCCTCTCCTCTCCTTGTCCTGTTCTATCTTGTCCTGTCCTTCCCTCACAGGGTGTAGCACTAATGTCCCATACCACACTCATATCTAATGTGTCATTGTTCTAGATATATAAGGATTTACTTTTCACATCTTGTTTATAGTTAGTGTTTCAGCTTTTGTTGTCTTCTTTTCTCACTTCCCTCTTGAAAACTTGTTTTGTTCGACTGATCGAATCTGATTCTCAATAAATATCAATTATAATACTAAGAAACCACAGCTGCAGCTTAAAAACTCCACTGTGACACAGTAAAACTGTTCCGGCATAAAAGGGATACAGATCCACCATTCTGCTTGACCTAATAGCCGAACAGGACACACACACACACACACACACACACTCATAAATAAATAAATGCTGTAAATATACTTGCTGTGTTTGTGTACTGGATTTAAAAACAGACAAATAACTATAAATCTAACAGTGACTTTGAACTTTTACCTAGTATTGTATTATGTTAAAATCTGTCCAAAAAAGCAATTTCTCAGCAATTTTATGCTTGCGCACTACATTCACTTCCATCCTGTGCATCTCCCCTATCCATAAAACCTAGTGACGCCCCTGGGATGGACTAATAGATGCACTGCACTTGAGACTTGAATACAAAACATATGATTGAATAGTGAGTTAATTATATCCATTTCACTATAAAATACTGGCGGATGCTCGTCATGACCAAAGGGTCACAAAAGAGAGAACACTAAAGTTGAGTAGTCGCTTGAACTTGCCAAATGAAGTTGTTGATATTAGTTTGTTATAGATTATTTAGACATGCTTATTAAAATCTTACAAAATGTTTATACGTCCATTAGAAACCTATTAATCAAGTTATAATGATAGCCTTATTGTAAAGTGGTAAAAGATGGATTTTTTTCTTAATGCTGTCAAAAATAATATAGTGCATAAAATTAACTAGATTTAGAAAAACAGCAATGAAATGGGCATTTTTCAGTCACTGCTCTTTGGTATATGTTTTACAGGTGGCTGCAGGTGTCCACCTAAAGTGCTCTGTATAATAGTAAACCATCCAGGCTTTTAAATAAACTCAAGAGTCTCTTTGGTTTCTTCGTGTGGAGAGTTTCATCTGGCTGTCATTTCTCTCCAGTGACAACACTCTAGTATTCATCCGGCGTTGGATTGATGAATGTCCAGAAAAGCAAAAGCTGAACCACATCCTGTGTGTCAGTCCGTTCTCGCTGCAGGATGTTTATGTCTTCTGTTGTTGCACAGCCTCTCCAGTTGCCACACTAGCTCGTCCTCTCTGGGTCTGTACGGTACCACGTAGCTGTCCTCTTCCAGCAGGATGCGGTTTAGCGTATGCTCATAGTTAATGTGTCGGCGCACCATCAGTATATATTGCTTGCCCTTCTCCAGGTTGGGGCAGTCACACACATTGGGGACCCAAAGGAACTCACGATGCTCAAGGCGGAAGCCGTTCCGGTAAGTATGAAGGATCTGGACGTCGTAACGTGTCTCCTCTCCTCTGTACAGCTTCCCCAAGACTCTGGCCCGGAAAACTGATTGGAAAAAAGACTTATTTATATTCAAATTTAACTTTAAAAAAAAAATCCAAGTTAAAAGCTGAGCCTTACTAAAATCCTTCTGGCAATACTGCCTCTTGCGTTCTCGACGACCCTTAACCCTCCGGCATTTCCCACAATGTCCTGCAGGTAAAAATGATCAGAAATCAGCTCACATGTATTAACACACTATAAGATGAGACCTTAAAGGAGAAAGTGTTAAAAAAATACACCTCGCTATCAGAAATAGGCATACAGCAGGAGACTACTTCGGTGCCTCAAGGTACAGAATATAGACATAAGACACATTTAATCGAGTAATTAATCTATCAGAGCAAAGCAATGCAAAACAAATGTATTTATTAGGGATGTTCTGATCAAACTTTTTCCACTTCCGATCAGATACCGATATTGTAGCCTTGAGTTTTATATTGCTCTGATTCGATATCAGCAATAATCATACATACATTATTTACTTTGTAGTATGGAATGTTAGAAAAGTCTTGATGAAGTGATATTACTCAGAGAACAATAAACAACAAGAGCAGGTACGAGGAAAAACTGACCCATTTACTATTAACAAATGGGTTACATAACATAACTTTAAATCTAAGAAGGTACTACATCCATCCATCCATTTTCTGAGCCGCTTCTCCTCACTAGGGTCGCGGGCGTGCTGGAGCCTATCCCAGCTGTCATCGGGCAGGAGGCGGGGTACACCCTGAACTGGTTGCCAGCCAATCGCAGGGCACATAGGAACAAACAACCATTCGCACTCACAGTCATGCCTACGGGCAATTTAGAGTCTCCAATTCATGCATGTTTTTGGGATGTGGGAGGAAACCGGAGTACCCGGAAAAAACCCACGCAGGCACGGGGAGAACATGCAAATTCCACACAGGCGGGGCCGGGGATTGAACCTGGGTCCTCAGAACTGTGAGGCTGATGCTCTAACCAGTCGCCCACCGTGCCGCTGAAGGTACTACAATTGAATAAAATAAATAAAAATGATCTTAGAAAACCTAAAAAATAACTTCAATAAAGCCAATAATTTTTTTAATTGCAACATAACCACTTCTTAACTTAAACATAAGCATATTCTACATTTGACTAGATTAAATATAAAATAAATGAGATAACTATGAAAAATATACTTTTAAAGTACAAATTAACAAAGTTAAATTCAGTTGTTTTTTTACTGTCAGTATATGGTGGGCACAGCATTTTCTTTCTCCACATGTGAGGCAATATACTTTTGAACTTCTTGATGCAACTGGGGTTTAGTTTTATCGACAATATCGCGGCGGATAGGAATCATGTAGCAAGACTTGAGGTGCTTAGCTCTCTGTGTGTGGCTTCATTGTTGGGATCGCTGTGCCTGCTGTGCACCTCTTGACCTCTGAGGGGCAGTGTGGTGCACGCAATGAGATACACACTTGCAGTAACAAAGAAAGTAGAAGTCACAATCGAATATTGTTAATATCACTTGTTTTTCACAGAGTTTGAATATACAGTATGCCAGAGAGTATTGTTATAGTGCCTGTTTGTATGTGTTTTTACAGCGTTTGCGTACCAATATTCATTAATTTGAGAAATAAGTGCCGCAAGTTCAATGCTAAGTTTTGTTAGCTCGTCAAAGTTTTTTTTCTTTCCTGTGTTAGCGTTGAGCTAGCGATTTTTTGTAAAAAAAAATAACCAAGAAAGAAACGAAGTCTGTGATGTATTTGAACATTCAATACTTGTAATTATTTTGTTACGTGTGTTTAATTTTACAGTGAACTGGAGTGTAAATAAACAACTTTAAACAAGCAACATTCACTCTTACTCCTTCTTACTATGTTAGCACCTTAGCAACTTGTTGTTGTGATCATGTGGGCTCTGCATGCCGTCAGGACGCTGCTGGATAGAAGTGTAACATACGATTTATTAGCCAATTATCCATCCATCGATTTTCTAAACCGTGTACCCTCATGAGGGTCGCGGGCGTGCTGGAGCCTAGGCCGGCTATCTTCAGGTGAGAGACTGGGTACACTCTGAACTGGTCGCCAGCCAATCGCAGGGCACATATATACAAACAACCATTTGCCCTCACATTCACAGATACGGGCAATCTTTCAATTAACCTACCATGCATGTTTTTGGGATGTGGGAGGAAACCGTAGTACCCGGAGAAAACCCACACAGGCACGGGAAGAACATGCAAAGTCCACACAGGCGAGGCCGAATTCGAACAGAACTCCTCAGAACTGTGAGGCAGATGTGTTAACGTCGGCCACCGTGCCTAGCCAATTATTATTATTATTATTTTAAAAGTAATAATAATTGGCTAATGAATCATATGTTACAGAAGTGCGGGAGCGGAGTGGAGCATGGAATGGACTGCTTGTATAAGATCCAATCTAATACTCGTTTTTTTGCTAACATCGGACCGATTTCCGATGTCAAAGATGGATCGGGACACCCCTATTATTTATATAGCGCATTTCATACACAAGGTAACTCAATGTGCTTTATATTATTAAAACTATTTAAAAATAAAGATAAAAATAAAAGACATCTTAAAAGCATTTAAAAACAAAGGCAAAAAAAAAACTGTGCACGAAAGGTCATTTAAAAGTGGAAATGCTCTAAAATGCTCAATCATAAGCATGAGATTAAGGACATGGTTGGATGAGTCTAGTGTTGAAGAACTTGTTAGCCTTTACAAAAACCCAATCATACATATTTGGGATAAACTAGAACAGAGATCATGAGCCAGGCCATCTCATCCGACATCAGTGAACTCCACCACTGTCCTTCTGAATAGAATTGTGGGTTGGGAAAGTTTGTGCTGAAATTGGGTGAGATGATATGGTCTACCTACTTCCAGGCACGGGTTGAGGCAGCAGGTTTCTGTGGTTCTCCTCTCGTTCTAGGCGAGGCAAAATGGGATGGCGGAAAGGCTGCCGTGGTGGCTTTAGTGGCCTTACAACTGTTTGGCACAAAAGACATCAACTTGTCTAAGACAGTAGCTACAAATGTTGTTACACTTCTCATTTAGATTTGATTACAATTCACCTTGAGGGATTACATTCTTATATTATTTCATAGATACAGTATACCTCTACATACATACAGTGCTTAACATATTTATTCCACCACCTGTGATAAAAACATGAAACATCATGAAGTACTTTAATGCCGACTCTTTCAATTTTAGTGAGCTCTCTAGTTACCATTCTGAAGATTAGGAATTTCAAACTGCCAGCTCACTGTGCTTCTCTGGTAAGTCGGAATGAATCAAGCAGTACATTCAAACCAATTTTCTACTCAGTAAGTAAAAAGCTATAATCCTAATCAATAAATAATAATAATAATACATACGGATGTATTAACCATTACAGAAACATCCAAATGATCATATTTACTCATGCTACTAAATTAAGGCAGCTGTGGCATAAACCTTGCACTGGGTGGTGGTCTAATGAATGTGTAAAACACTATGTACTGTAACCACTTGCAGAAGGAATTTAATGTAAATGTACATGCAGTCTTGCATCATATCAGTCCATGTAAGCATTAAGAAAACCAGAGTACATAATACCCAAAACTGATCATTCAGGAATAAGTAATCAGTTGTTCTTGCATGTATTCACTGTGCATGTGTTTAGGCTTAGCGTTAATATTCATGTGCATCCAAATGAGTGAGTAATAGATGACACAAAACGTTTGCAGAAGAAAAACTGAATTCAAAGATTTTATTTGTTTGCCATATTGATCTCTTCTTCTTTTCCTTTCGACTTGTCCCTTTAGGGGTCGAGACAACGCGTCATCCTTTTCCATGTAAGCCTAACTCCTGCATCATCCTCTCGAACACCAACTGCCCTCATGTCTTCCCTCACGACATCCATCAACCTTCTCTTTGGTCTTCCTCTAGCTCTCTTGCCTAGCAGCTCCATCCTCACCATCCTTCTACCAATATACTCACTATTTGTCCAAACCATAGAAGTCTGCTCTCTCTAACTTTGTCTCCAATACATCAAACCTTGGCTGTCCCTCTGATGAGCTCATTTCTAATTTTATCCAACCTGGTCACTCCGAGAGCGAACCTCAACATCTTCATTTCCGCCACCTCCAGCTCTGCTTCCTGTTGTCTCTTCAGTGCCACTTTCTCTAATCCGTACATCATGGCTGGCCTCACCACTGTTTTATAAACTTTGCCATTCATCCTAGCAGAGACTCTTCTGTCACATAACACACCTGAAACCTTCCTCCACCCGTGCCAACCGACTTGGACCCGTTTCTTCACTTCCTGACCACACTCACCATTGCTCTGGACGGTTGACCCCAGGTATTTAAAATCCTCCACCCTGGCTATCTCTTCTCCCTGTAGCCTCACTCTTCCCCCACCACCCCTCTCATTCATGCACATATATTCTGTCTTACTTCGGCTAATCTTTATTTCGCTGCTTTCCAGTGCATGCCTCCATCTTACTAAATGTTCCTCCACTTGCTCCCTGCTTTCACTGCAGATCACAATGTCATCTGCAAACATCATTGTCCATGGGGATTTCAGTCTAACCTCATCTGTCAGCCTATCCATCACCACTGCAAACAGGAAGGGGCTCAGGGCTGATCCCTGATGCAGTCCCACCGCCACCTTAAATTCGTCTGTCACACCTACAGCACACCTCACCGCTGTTCTGCTGCCCTCGTACATGTCCTGTATTATTCTAACATACTTCTCTGCCACTGCAGACTTCCGCATGCAGTACCACAGTTCCTCTCTGGGTACTCTGTCATAGGCTTTCTCTAGATCTACAAAGACACATTGTAGCTCCTTCTGACCTTCTCTCTACTTTTCCATCAACATCCTCAAGGCAAATAATGCATCTGTGGTACTCGTTCTAGGCATGAAACCATACTGTTGCTCGCAAATACTCACTTCTGTCCTGAGTCTAGCCTCCACTACTCTTTCCGATAACTTCATTGTGTGGCTCATGAACTTTATTCCTCTATAGTTCACACAGCTCTGCACATCACCCTTGTTCTTAACAATGGGCACCAGCACACTTTTCCTCCATTCCTCTGGCATCTTCTCACGCGATAGAATTCTATTGAACAAGCTGGTCAAAAACTCCACAGCCACCTCTCCTAAATGCTTCCATACCTCCACAGGAATGTCATCAGGACCAACTGCCTTTCCATTTTTCATCCTCTTTAATGCCTCTCTAAATTCCCCCTCACTAATCCTTGCCACTTCCTGGTCCACCACGCTTGCCTCTTCTACTCTCCCTTCTCTCTCATTTTCCTCATTCATCAACTCCTCAAAGTATTCTTTCCATCTATCTAGCACACTGCTGGCACCAGTCAACATATTTCCATCTCTATCCTTAATCACCCTAACCTGCTGCACATCCTTCCCATATCTATCCCTCTGTCTGGCCAACCTGTATAGATCCTTTTTTCCTTCTTTAGTGTCCAACCTGGCATACATGTCATCATATGCCTCTTGTTTGGCCTTTGGCACCTCTACCTTTGCCCTATGTCGCATCCCAATGTATTCCTTTCGCCTCTTCTCGGTCCTCTCAGTGTCCCACTTCTTCTTCGCTAACCTTTTTCCTTGTATGATTTCCTGTACTGTGAGGTTCCACCACCAAGTCTCCTTCTCTCCTTTCCTGCCAGAAGATACACCAAGTACTCGCCTGCTTGCCTCTCTGATCACCTTGGCTGCAGTGGTCCAGTCTTCTGGAAGCTCCTCCTGTCCACCGAGAGCCTGACTCACCTCTTCCCGAAAAGCTGCACATCACTCATGGTCTGTGTTTTGGTTTGGGTTGTTTAGTTTTGTTCCATGTTTTCCTGTGTTCCATGTTTGTCGTGTGCTCATTAGGTTGTTGTGTCCACCTGTTCTCGTCTACTTTGTGTTGACCAATCAGCTCTCTCTAGCCACTCGTCTTGTCCAGGTGTTCCTCGTTGTCTCGTCAATTTGTTTGTATTTAGTTCCCTGGATTCTTTCAGTTCTCTTCGGTTCATTGTCGTTGTCACATGTCTTGCCATGTCATAGTCGCCAGTTGTTTTTGTCATAGTCGCCAGTTGTTTTTGTCATAGTCGCCTGTTATTTTATCATTGTGATTAAATATTATTATTTTGAGATTCCCGCACTCCTGCCTTGCCTCCCTGCTTCCCTGCAATTGGGTCCACCATGTTCTTGCCTTGCGTTCCTCGCCGTCGCCCTAACCATGTTCATGACACACTCGTCCTGTCGCAGCTTCCACTACATGGTTCTCTGCTCTGCCTTTGTCTTCTTAATCTTCCTCCCCACCACCAGAGTAATCTCACACACCACCATCCTATGCTGGCTAGCCACACTCTCCTCTACCACTACCTTACGTCGGTAACCTCCTTCAGATTACATCGTCTGCACAAGATGTAATCCACCTGCGTGCTTCTACCTCCGTTCCTGTAGGTCACCCTATGTTCCTGCCTCTTCTGGAAAAAAGTGTTCACTATAGCCATTTGCATCCTTTTTGCAAAGGCTACCACCATCTGTCCCTCCAAGTTCCTTTCTTGGATGCCGTACTTACCCATCACCCCTATTTCCTTCACCAACATGTCCATTACAATCTGCACCAATTACGACTCTCTCTCTGTCTGGGATGCTCAGAACTACTATGTCTAGCTCCTTCCAGAATTTCTCTTTCACCTCTATGTCACATCCAACCTGTAGGGCATAGCCACTAATCACATTATACATAACACCCTCAATTTCAAGTTTCACCATAATCACTCGATCTGATACTCTTTTCACCTCCAAAACATTCTTAGCCAACTCTTCTTTTCAAATAACCCCGACTCCATTTCTCTTCCCATCTACACCATGGTAAAATGATTTAAACCCTTCCCCTAAATTTCCAGCCGTACTGTCTTTCCACCTGGTCCCCTGGACACACAATATATCAACCTTTCTCCTAATCATCATGTCAACCAACTCCCGAGATTTTCCTGTCATAGTCCCAACATTCAAAGTCCCCACATTCAGTTCTAGGCTCTGTGCTTTCCTCTTCTCTTTCTGCCGAAGAACCCGCTTTCCACCTCTTCGTTTTTGACTTCGACCCACAGTAGCTGAATTTCCACCGGTGCCCTGCAGATTGACGGCGCCAGTGGCGGACATTGTTAACCCGGGCCACGACCAAATTTAAGATTAATTCTGTATTTAAGGCTTATTGATTTACGTATTCAATAATTTTGTTTAAGTGTGAAAGGAAGAACATTTTATTTCACTTCCACATTCAAGAAATTCAGCCCAACTCTTACAACTGAAGAAAGGTAAGAGGGATTTTAAAGGGAAAGGGCAATTGGAGAAGTAATCGCTACTAAGAAGGTTGCGTTTTCAAATTGATTGAAATCTTTATATCGATACACAAGTGTGATAACCTCTGAAGCAGACAAATCACTCATTTGCTTCTCTGTGTAGCATAAGAGGCTCTTGACTCACATAACTCCAAGAGTCACACGATGGCCTGGCAGGTCAGTGACCTGTAACCTCTACGACTCTGATTACAGGAGGTTATAGAGATTAGTCACCTAGAACGCAAGTGGTCCTCTTAGAAAATGGAAAAGTAAAGATAGAAGCTTCTGGAATGCCAGTGAATGTAATATAATGAAATGTAATTATCACTGATCTTGGCGGACGTTATGTGCAATGCCTCCTCCTTCTACTTCTTCTAATTATTATTATCTGCAAGGAAAGATATAAGAGTAATGGGGTTGTTCTGATCCCTTGCTCAAGGGCATATTGACAGTTGTCAGGAAGCTGACTAGCATCTTTCCAACAAATATGTATTTTTGTACAAACCGTAACCCTTACAGAGGAGTTCCTGCTGCCTCTCCAATAGTAGTATACTCTACTATAAGTACAATACCTGCATCGAGGTACATTAATAATATGTCAATGTGATTAAAAAAATACTACAATTTACTACATTGAAAAGGTGATTCAGCTTCCACTTGGTTGCTTGCCAGACCAAAAAGTTTGTATGAGAATGTAGTTAGTTAGAATAAATGAGGCTTACACCAGTAGGGACGGGTGCTCACTGGGGGAGGCCGCGTAGGGGTGATTGTGGCGATAGTGGTTGTAATGGTGGGTTGCTTCCAGGGCAGGTAGCTGGGACTGTGGTGAGCCTGACGCAGTGGACTTCTCCTCCCATGGTGAAGGTTGTACTTGTCTGGTGGTAACCAGTACTCATACTCAATCCCTGGGTTTCTGTCTGTGGCAAGAACCTGTACACACAATGATCACATAGAAACAAAGACTAGATTCAAGGTTTAGCATCTTTAGTGTTTTATGATTTTATCTTTTGGAGCTGCAGACAGAAGAATCCCCCAAATTTTCATTGAAAACCTTGTTAATTAAAGTAACCTTTAAACATTGACACTATATCGTTTAGTTAGCGCCATCAATGCCCATCATTGATGCGCCCTAAAGACGATCGTCGAGGAGTTTTATGCCGCCCCCTGATGGTGAGCCTGCAGCCTACTTCAAGCATACGATGGAAAACATCACAGCCACACGGGTTAACAATTGACATAATACAAAAATAACACCAGCCTGATGTTTAAAACAATTTATAGTGTCTTTATATGGTATTATTTAACCCCCATTAAGAAATTATTAGTATAATTGCATTCATGGCAATGACTATGTACTAACCACACTAAAATCAAGGCATTGCATCCATCCATCCATTTTCTGTACCGCTTATCCTCACTGGGGTCGCGGGTGTTGCCTATCTCAGCTGACTCTGGGCAAGAGGCAGGGTACACCCTGAACTGGTCGCCAGCCAACTGCAGGGCACATATAAACAACCATTCGCACTCACATTCAGACCTACGGGCAATTCAGAGTCTTCAATTAACCTCCCATGCATGCTTTTGGAATGTGGGAGGAAACCGGAGTTCCCGGAGAAAACCCAATTTGGCACGCGGAGAACATGCAAACTCCTCACAGGGGACACTGAATTTGAATCCGGGTCCTCAGAACCGTGAGGCAGATGTGCTAACCAGAAAGCAAAGGCATTGCAATGGCACAAATTACTGATACTGCTTAAAAGAATTATTCAATTCAAAAATTATTCAAACATTTATTTAGCACTGACATTCCAACAATGCTTTATCTTGTGTCTTGATGTTGTGCACACTATGTACAGTATAATAGGGCTCCGATCAGGGTTTAATGCAGCTGATTCCGTTACTGATAATCTCTGTGTGATCACTACCGATATGATCATATAAATTACCTGTACATTTTTTCAATTTATTGATTGTGAGTGCTATTGTCTATATAATCTGACATGTTTGTTTGAGTTTGCTGTGCAGCTCTTGTGAAGGTGGGAGGGGATGCTACACTGGGGCTGGGTGATTATGGAAAAAAATAATAATCCCGATTATTTTGATTGACATCGAAATCATGATTAATAAACATGATTATTCATTTATTTCAAAATAAACCCGTTAAAATGATTTTGCATTGACTGTTAGCATTAGGCTGGCGATTTCTAAAATGATGTGTAGTTTGTATTTAGATGAGGGTAATTATAATTGTTGTATGCTTAGTTTGACAGTAAACTCCAAACGGGGTGTCAGTAAACATCTTAAATCACGCTCAGGGAGGGCAGAATAACATTCTATAGGCTTCTGTCAATCTCCTGCTCCATTCTTCCCTCACTCGTGATTAAGACCCAGAGATACTAAAACTCCTCCACTTGGGGCACCATCTTTTCCCTGACCCGGAGAGGGCACTCCACCCTTTTCCGACTGAGGACCATGGTCTCAGATTTGGAGGTGCTGATTTGGATCCCAGCCACTTCACAATTGACTGCGAACCATTCCAGAGTTGAAGATCACGGCTTGATGAAGCCATCAGAACCACATAATTTGCAAAAAGCAGGGACGTAATACTGATGTCACCAAGACTGACCCCCTCAATACCTTGGCTGCGCCGAGGAATTCTGTCCATAAAGGTAACGAACAGAATCGGTGACAAAGGGAAGCCTTGGCGGAGACCAACTCTCATTGGAAATGAATCCGACTTATTGCCGGCAATGCGGACCAACTCTGACTCTGGTCGTACAGGGACTGATCAGCCCTCCGGAGCACCCCCCAAAGGACGCCCAGAGGCACACGATCAAATGCCTTCTCCAAGTCTACAAAACACATACAGACTGGTTGGGCGAACTCCCATGCACCCTCGAAGACCCTGCTGAGGGTGTAGAGCTGGTCCACTGTTCCACGGCCAGGATGAAAACTACACTGTTCCTCCTGAATCTGAGATTCGACTTCCTGATGTTTTTAACCACTTTGGTGACCTCGACCCCAGAGATAGGAGAACCCACCTCAGAGTCCCGAGACTCTTTTTCCTCATGAGAAGGAGTGTCAGTGGAATTGAGGTCTTTAAAGTAACCAAGTCACAACATCCCAAGTTGAGGTCAGCAGCACCACATACCCACCATACACAGTGTTGACGGTGCACTGCCTACCGCTCCTGAGACGCTGGATGGTGGACCAGAATTTCCTTGAAACCATCCAGAAGTCGTTCTCCATGGCCTCGCCAAACTCCTCCCACACCCACTTAGGACAGGGGACTCTGCCAGACGTTCCCAACTAACCCTCACAATACATTTGGGCCTGCCAGGTCGGACCGGCATCTTTCCCCACCATCGGAGCCAACTCACCACAAGGTATTTAAAATTGATGCTTATTTCATATTCATTGCTGATTTATGGTGCCCTATGTCATTATCAAACCCCAAGTATAGAGTGTGTGTAATAAAGTGACCTCCCAGTCAATGCAACTTAATACTCAGCAAAGTTCGATAGGGGATTGCTTGTTAATAGTAAATGTTACTTATCTGGTTGGTACAACAACTCACGTGTCGGTTGTCAACATACAATGTGACGTTATTTGATTTGATTCAAGTGGTTCATTTCAGATTGTATCTTTCTAAATATCTTGAAATAGATTCAGTAACTTTTTGGCGAAAAATTCAACCAGTGTGACTGTGAAATAAATACATGGATACTGGACAGTTCAGGCAAAATTTCCCAAATTCCTTTTGTTCCTTGTTAAGGTATCAGGTAAAATTTATTATGAATATAATAAACAACCATGAATGGCAAATGCATTCAAACTGTGAATAAAGTGCAACTAACATCTCAAATTGGATTAACAGTAAGTTTACCTGCTACTTCTGATGTTGTTTTTCAACAAATGATAAGAATAAACACGTACTGAAATTGAACACAAAATACGTAATGCTAAAATGTTCTAATCATATTTATTACCACCCATAGTGGTTACGTAACTCTGACTTCCTTGTGATGTAGAACTATCTGTTGTCGTTTGTGTTTTGCTGAAGTGTGACCATGATGTGTTCACAAACCTTTTAGCTCTCGTGTTGTCATGACGGAAACCTGCTTGAAATGTCTCACGAATTGATGTTTGCCTTGCTTGCTTCTTGGTTTCTGGTGATTGTATTTCAACTTAGTGACTTCCAGTTCTCATATTAATTAAATTCTCAGACTTGTAGACGACGGCAGTCAGCAAACAATTTTTTGCATGTCTGTGATGTTTTATCCTCGATCGTTTTGGATCGTCTATATTTCTGATTTAAGCTTAGCAGGACGTTCCACCACACTTTGCAAGGGATCATGGGAGATGTGGTCTGCTTCCAAGAGCGGCCCACTCAATAGCGCCAGAAAAAAAAAATACACTGTTCCATACTCCCATACTCCCTGCGACGTCGTTATCATTAAAAGTGCTAAAAAAAACTCATACACGCACATGCATATAAAGTCTGCCGTATATAAATATATATATATATATATAAAACTCGCGACCCTAGTGAGGAGAAGCGGCTCAGAAAATGGATGGATGGATGGATATATATATAAAAACTCTTATCAGCCGCCACTTGCTATGACATCATTTTCAAAATAAACATTGTCAAGTCTTAGCAAGTCCACAAATACCACAGACCACTTACTGTCAGTGTTACGAAAGAGCTGCTGTAAAGCATTTATTTATTTATCCATCCATTTTCTGTACCGCTTTTCCTCACTAGGGTCACGGGCTTGCTGGAGCCTATCCCAGCTATCTCTGGGCGAGAGGCGGGGTAAACCCTGAACTGGTCGCCAGCCAATCGCAGGGCATTTATTTATTTATTCATTCATTCATTCTAAACAGAAAACAATTTGAGTCACTTATGGTGCAGTGGTAAACTCGCCTGACTTTGGTGCAGGCAGCGTGGGTTCAGTTCCCAATCAGTGACGGTGTGAATGTGAGTGGGAATGGTTGTCCGTGTCTATATGTGTCCTGCGACTGACTGGCGACCAGTTCAGGGTGTAGGCCGTCTTTAGCCCGAAGTCAGCTGGGATAGGCTCCAGCGCCCCGCGACCCTAACCAGGATAAGCGGTGTTGACAATGGATGGATGAAAAAATTACATGCTGAAGTAGAGGTTTTATAGCAGTGCATGATATGTTGCGAAGCCTTTAAAACTACCAAGGACCTCTTCTGGAAAAACAAGGAAAAATAAGACATTTGGCATCTACATTGAGTTTCCACAACATTCTCTTAGGGTATCACTTGCATCTAGGCAGGCTCCTCTGAAATGACTAGCCTAAATCTCCATTGACAGATGATGTGTCATTGAATTCATCCATCCATCCATCCATCCATCCATTTTCTGAGCCGCTTCTCCTCACTAGGGTCGCGGGCGTGCTGGAGCCTATCCCAGCTATCATCGGGCAGGAGGCGGGGTATACCCTGAACTGGTTGCCAATTGTAAGGCACATACAAACAAACAACCATTCGCATGCACAGTCACACCTACGGGCAACTTAGAAACCGGAGTGCCCAGAGAAAACCCACGCAGGCACGGGGAGAACATGCAAACTCCACACAGGCGGGGACTGAACCCGGGTCCTCAGAACTGTGAGGCAGATGTGCTAACCAGTCGGCCACCGTCAGGGCTGGGCAATTAATCCAAATTTGAGCGTTAAACTGTTTATTGACAGCCCAGCTAGAGTTTATTTTAAAATTAAATGCACAACAAAAATAATTACCCTCATTTCATATTAAAATACAAGACACACATCGTTTTAGAAATCGCTAATTTATACCAACAGTCAGTGGAAAACCCTATTGACGGGCTAGGTAATGTTAACATTGATCACGGGAGAGATTTACCTTCAAATATTGAATATTCACCCACAAATGCAGTAGTAACACGTACAGATAGGCATATAATCTTCCTAATATGTAAAAAACGAGTTTACTTAAATTTGTAGGCGCACACAACAGGAACAGCAGGTACAGTCATTGACTTTATAAAAAGACATGCTTTTTTTCCCTGACTGTGACATGAAAGGGTAACTAGGTTTTAGGTCAACTAGGATTACAGAAAATATTTATTTTGGTTTAATGCCAGAATAACGAGAGGCTTTTTTTTTATTTTTCTTTGTTTTTTATTTATATTATTTTAATATATTATTGTTTTATTTGTTCCAATTTTTTTGTGGTTAAGTAATATTTATAGTTTAGTTTTGGTAGTTAACTACAAAGTTTTAAATTAAATGAATAATCATGTTTTTAATCGTGATTTAAATATCAATCAGAATAATATTATTTTTTCCTATAATCACCCAGCCCTAGTGTAGCGTCTCCCTTCACACTGCGCACCTGCAAAGCAAACCCAGACAAAAATGTCGGCTCAAAAAGCCAATATCAGTCACCATAAATAAATTGAAAATTTACAGCTAATCCATATGAACGGTATCGGCAGTGATCAGCAGATCTCACTCATTGATGATCAGTATCAGAATTGGCAGCATAAAACCGGATTGGCGCACCCCTAATAATAACGCATTACACTTTTATAGTCCTTTTCTAGACACTCAAAAACAATTTACAATTGCATACATTAATCATTCACTCCACAGTCACACTCAGTGGTGGTAAGCTACATGTGTAGCCACAGTTGCCCTGTGGCAGTTTGGTGCAAGCGTGGCTGCCATTCTGCGCCTATGGGCCCACAGCCCACCACCAAATATCGAACCACATTAATTCATGGGCAATGTGGATTAAGTGTGTTCCCCGGGGACACAGCGACGACATGCGCTCTGGTGGGGATACAAACTGGCGACCCTTCGGTTCTTATCTGTGCCACGCCGCCCATATTGACCACACTACTTCCTTTAGATCAGGGGTCTCAAATTCATGGCCTGGGGGCCAACTGAGGCCCGCAGGATCAGATTTGCGATCCTCTACTTTAGTGTTCCCCAACCTTCACCGCGGACCGGTTAGGAGTCGGCATTTTTCTCACGGACTGGCTTATATATATATATTTATATATAAGCGTGCTGGAGCCTATGCCAGCTATCGTCGGGCAGTGGCGGGGTACACCCTGAACTGGTTGCCAGCCAATCGCAGGGCACATACAAACAAACAACCATTCACACTCACATTCACACCTACGGGCAATTTAGAGTCTCCAATTCATGCATGTTTTTGGGATGTGGGAGGAAAACGGAGTGCCCGGAGAAAACCCACGGGGAGAACATGCAACATGCAAACTCCACACAGGCGGGGACGGGGATTGAACCTCGGTCCTCAGAACTGTGAGGCTGACGCTCTAACCAGCGGGGATTGAACCTCGGTCCTCAGAACTGTGAGGCTGACGCTCTAACCAGTCGTCCACCGTGTGTGTGTGTGTGTGTGTGTGTGTGTGTGTGTGTGTGTATATATATATATATATATATATATATATATATATATATATATATATATATATATATATATATATATATATATATATATATATATATGCATGCTCTCACTGGAGCAGTTCGCAGCCGAGGATGAGAATCAGCACCTCCAAATCTGAGATCATGCTCCATAGTCGGAAAAGGGTGGTATGCCCTCTCCAGGTCGGGGATGAGATCCTGCCCCAAGTGGAGGAGTTCAAGTATCTTGGGGTCTTGTTCATGAGTGAGCGAAGAATGGAACGGGAGATCGACAGGCGGATCGGTGCAGCGTCTGCCGTGATGCGGACTTTGTATCAATCCATTGTGGTAAAGAAGGAGCTAAGCCGAAAGGCGAAGCTCTCAATTTACCGGTCGATCTACGTTCCTACCCTCACCTATGGTCACGAGCTGTGGGTCGTGACCGAAACAACAAGATCCAGGATACAAGCGGCCGAAATGAGTTTCCTCCGCAGTGTGTCCTAGCTCTCCCTTAGAGATAGGGTGAGAAGCTCGGTCATCCGGGAGGATCTCAGAGTAGAGTCGCTGCTCCTCCACATCGAAAGGAGCCAGATGAGGTGGCTGGGGCATCTGATTCGGATGCCTCCCGGACGCCTCCCTGGTGAGGTGTTTTGGGCACGTCCCACCGGGAGGAGACCCCGGGGACGAGCCAGGACATGCTGGAGAGACTACGTCATTCGGCTGGCCTGGGAACGCCTCGGGATCCCCCCGGAAGAGCTGGATGAAGTGGCTGGGGAGAGAGAAGTCTGGGCGTCCCTGCTAAAGCTACCGACCCGGATAAGCGGTATAAAATGGATGGATGGATATATATATATATATATGCTTCTGCTTACTCCTTCGCCTTTTGTGGCGCGTCCACTGTGGGCGCGATGCAGGAGTGGGGGTCGGAGTTGTTGTCGGCAGCCAGACCAGACTGCAGTTCCGTAGCTCCTCAATGAGTTGACTTTTAACTCCGTAAAAGTAGTTCTGCCTGTGTCGAGCAGAAACCTACAACTGTATCTGTATCAGAGCGGACTTGGTGCGAGAGAGTTAACTGTTGCGATAAACCTGATGCGAGGGAGGACCGCGTCACTAATCTTGTTCATGTTCTGAAAAACCATTAATGTTCTGAACTGTTGTTAATAAAGATAGAGAAGACTGGATTAGTTGTACTATTTATGGATACTTGAAACCTTGTTTTGGTGGAATATTTAACTCTATCTCCAGTGCCCCCCGGATAAATTGAGTTTAAGACCCCTGCTTTAGATATTGTGTGATATGAGGTGTAACTGTGTGGCCTACGGTGTCCAAGCTATTTAGGGCATCTCACCATTAGACGTAAGTCTTCCTGGGTAGGCCCCGGGACCTCAAAGCTCTCCCAGGTGTCAGCTGACCGCCGGTATACAAGTTTGGTCCCCGCTATATTGTACTCGCCCGGGACGCTGATCTTCCAGTTTCCATTGATCACAAACTGGGAGCGGCCATTCTGGAGAGCTATAAGAGGGAAGAAGGTAATGTTAGAGTCTAACCTTTCTGGTTCAATATGACACAAGTTACCTGTCTGTATCCGTGGATCACAATGAATTGGGGGGATTTAGGGGCTCATTCAAGAAAGAAAGAAGCCAGATGACCATATAAGGCAGCTGTCTCAACTAAGTGCTGAAAGGGATTTTCCATGACATATACTGTAATGGAAACAAGCACATTGACCTGCTTTGCCCTAATAGCAGATAAAGCTTTCACATGTGTACATCTCAAACCATAGTGTGTGCCATTATTAGGCCACTTTTATTTTGGTCTCATAAACAAGATGAGAATAGAAGTCGTGGTTGTTATGTTGCCTGGAAAACCCACCACACATCCAGGGACCAGACAAGTTTGCTGAGTTCCGATTGTCTCTGGGGGAGAGGAAGTGATTGCAAGGCCAGGAAATTATTTGGCATGTTGGATTTACAAGTGTGGCCATGGAACCAATGACACAACAGAAACCTGAAATAGATACACAAACAAGACCAGGTGGCCTGTGCGTGTGTCTGTGATCTTACCAAGATAATTCCTGCTGTTATCCGTGACTCGGATGTGAGTGGCTCCAGCTGGTATCTTGGCTACTTCATTGTATCCAAAAGGTCCTCCTAGCCAACAGAACACACACACCATTAGAAACTTAAATCTACTCACGTGGGATTTATTTTATTTTTTTTAATTGACCTGGAGTATTGCCAAATAGAATAAACTCATGCACAAAAATTTAGTGGAACATTCATGACCGATTGTCAGAGATTACTGTATTTGTCCATATCAGTATTGGATAATGTGCAATACAAGATGGTCAGTGTGGTTTAGCAAATTAGAATTTTCACTGAATTTTCAAGGATTATTGGGGATTATATTTTGCACAGGAAGCACCATATTATTGGATTGTATTTGAAACAAGAGAGCTGACTTCGGGTGAAAGGCTGACTATACCCGAGACTGCTTGCCAGTCAATCATAGGACACATATGCAGACAGACAATCACTTACACTCACATCGTCACTGAGTGGGAATTGAACCAACACTACCTGCACGAAAGTCATGCTAGTGAACCACTACACAATTGAGATGTAATAGAAATACTGTACACTTAACAGTCTCTTACATCTCAAATTTGCGCTTTCCCTGTATGTCAATTACTGACACATTCAATCAGATTGAAGGACATCAACAATGAGGAATGATGAGCCATGTTTTACAAGGCGCTCCACACACACATTATGAATGAGTTGAAACCACCTCATTCATTGGATGTAATATTTTACTCCTGAGTCACACCAAAAAGGCTGAGGCATCTCTATGGTTCCCAAGCTGTTCCAGAGTAAAAAGCTGCTGCCTCACGAGGGTCATTCATTACATACTGTGAACAGTCTTTTGCTTTGGTTGCTCCTGCTTACCAATTGCAGGGGGAAACAATGTGCAAGGCTCCAACATCAGACTTCAAGACAGGCCCGTATGAACTCTAAA
This sequence comes from Phyllopteryx taeniolatus, assembly GCF_024500385.1. NCBI lineage: Eukaryota > Metazoa > Chordata > Actinopteri > Syngnathiformes > Syngnathidae > Phyllopteryx > Phyllopteryx taeniolatus. The sequence continues at coordinate 2,083,334 of NW_026903162.1, forward strand.
CCATCTGACCTTGTGGGAGCGTTTTGTATCGCCACCCTCTGGCAATTCTCCATTTGGAAGCACAGCTGCGGGTGGGGAGAAAAGTACTCCCAGTACTTGTAGTCACCCAAACAAAGGACATTATCAGCTTGTTTCCTCTTTGCTCACATTTACCCATTATAGCCTGCAGCCCTGCCTGCTCGCACAAACAACCGTGCGGAGGTCCCTGTTTCATGCAAGAGCTGTTGTGGTACTGTGAGTTGACATCGCTAAGCAGCAACAATTCGTATCTATTATTATTCAATATCTCAAGGAGTCTTGCTCTTTCATTGCTCATATTATTTAATTATTGGTCTTCATTTTAAAGGATAGTGTCACGATACGATGGTGTTAATTTTAACTGGCTGATTGACAACAGGTTCGCGGCCTAGGTGGTGCTGATTACTGGGAAGCGATAGGGAGAGAGAGAGGGCGCAAAGCACCACCCAAGCTCCAACAAGGGAACTGCACGTCACAGCTCATGACAGAGGTAAAGGTGTCTGAACTCAAATCCCTACAGATATTCCTTCCTATTATATATATAAGGTAAGGTGGTTGGTGCCTGTTGTGGCGGCAATCCCCGAACCCGTTGGTGGACACCAACGGTGAGGGATGCCGTCAAGCTGAAGAAGGAGTCCTATCGGGCCTTTTTGGCCTGTAGGACTCCTGAGGCAGCTGATGGGTACCGGCTGTCCAAGCGGAATGCAGCTTTGGTGGTCGCTGAAGCAAAAACCCGGGCATGGGAGGAGTTCGGTGAGGCAATGGAGAAAGACTTCCGGACGGCTTCGAGGAAATTCTGGTCCACCATCTGGCGTCTCAGGAGGGGGAAGCAGTGAACCACCAACACTGTGTATACTGGGGATGGAGCGCTGCTGACCTCGACTCGGGACGTTGTGACCCGGTGGGGAGAATACTTCGAAGACCTCCTCAATTCCACCGACACGCCTTCCCATGAGGGAGCAGAGTCTGGGTTCTCTGAGGCGGGCTCTCCTATTCTGGGGTTGAATACCGAGGAACTTTTTAACCACCTCGGTGGCAAGGCCCCGGGGGTGGATGAGATTCGGGCTGTCCTGGTTGACACGCCTCTGCAACATCGCGTGGACATCGGGGACAGTGCCTCTGGATTGGCAGACTGGGGTGGTGGTCCCCCTTTTTAAGAAGGAGGACCGGAGGGTGTGTTCCAACTACAGGGGGATCACACTCAGGGGTGACTGGAGAGGAGGGTCCGTTGGGAAGTCGAATCTCAGATTCAGGAGGAGCAGTGTAGTTTTCGTCCTGGCCGTGGAACACTGGACCAGCTCTACACCCTTGGCAGGGTCCTCGAGGGTGCATGGGAGTTCGCCCAACCAGGCTACATGTGTTTTGTGGACTTGGAGAAGACGTTCGACCGTGTCCTTCGGGGGGTCCTGTGGGGGGTGCTTCAGGAGAATGGGGTACCGAACCCCCTGATACGGGCTGTTCGGTCCCTGTATGACCGGTGAGGGTTGGACTCCCCCAAGGCTGCCCTTTGTCACCGATTCTGTTCATAACTTTTATGGACAGAATTTCTAGGCGCAGCCGAGGCATAGAGGGGGTCCGGTTTGGTGGCCTCAGTATTGCATCTCTGCTTTTTGCAGATGATGTGGTTTTGTTGGCTTCATCAAGCCGTGACCTTCAACTCTCACTGGAGCAGTTTGCAGCCGAGTGTGAAGTGGCTGGGATGAGAATCAGCACCTCCAAATCTGAGACCATGGTCCTCAGTCGGAAAAGGGTGGCGTGCCCTCTCCAGGTCGGAGATGAGATCCTGCCCCAAGTGGAGGAGTTCAAGTATCTTGGGGTCTTGTTCACGAGTGAGGGAAGAATGGAACCGGAGATCGACAGGCGGATCGGTGCGGCGTCTGCAGTGATGCGGACTTCGTATCGGTCCGTTGTGGTAAAGAAAGAGCTAAGCCAAAAGGCGAAGCTCTCAATTTACCGGTCGATCTACTTTCCTAACATCACCTATGGTCACGAGCTGTTGGTCGTGACCGAAAGAACAAGATCCCGGATACAAGCGGCCGAAATGAGTTTCCTCCGCAGGGTGTCCGGGCCTTAGAGATAAGGTGAGAAGCTCGGTCATCCGGGAGGATCTCAGTGTAGAGCCGCTGCTGCTTCACGTCGAGAGGAGCCAAATAAGGTGGCTGGGGCATCTGATTCAGATGCCTCCCGGATGCCTCCCTGGTGAGGTGTTCCGGGCACGTCCCTGCCGCCTTAAACCACTTACTAGTTCACAATACTTAACATCAACTTGCGGGATCAAGGATTGGGCATGTACAGTACATTTACTTTTATAACAGCACTGCAACAGTTCACAGACAGAGCAGAGAAATGACGGTACAGATTGGCATAATTTTAATCATTCTTCATGGCTATTTTTTTTGGTATTCATTTAAGTAGAGTATATGCACTTTAATAAATGCAATTTAATAAACTTTGATAATGCCATCAAATTGAAGTTGTTCACTTTTAAAATGGAAAAAACAACAACTAAATGTTGGCCTAGTACATATAAATCAGATTACTGTTGCCTCACTGGTCTTCATATATTTACCAATGGTACTGAACTGTACCACATCATTATGAGAGGCGTGTCTGATATTTTGCAAATGTCAATAAATTACATGAGAAAGTCCAAATATTAAGAACAGTTCTCAGTATGCTGCAATACAGTTCACACTAGAGCAAACTACAACCAGTATAATAAAAATTGTTGAAATAATAACTCTCTGACAGTGTCAATCAAAACTGAACATTGAACATGAATATCTGAAACAGCTCTTGTTTTGGGACTCTAAATTGCCCGGAGGTGTGAATGTGAGTGTGAATGATTTTTTTGTCTATGTGCCCTGCGATTGGCTGGCAACCAGTCCAGGCTGTACCTCTCGCCCGAAGTCAGCTGGGATAGGCTTCAGCTCACTTGAAACTTCAGTAGGGATAAGCGACAGAGAAAATTAATGGATGGATGGATTGCATTATGCAAGTGGTTATAATGTTGTAGCTGTAGCAATATTGATTATTTCTATATTGCTTATTTTTCCATTATTTCTTATGAGGAAAATTGTTTCAAAATCAAAAGTTTTCTGCCTTAGAGGTTCCAATGTATTTTCTTTGCTTTTAATTATAGTATTAGACACACAAGAAAGAAGATAATAAATCCACATTCACTTTGTGTGTCCACATTCCACATACAGTACCACTAGCATCACAGAACCATCACAGGTACATGTTTTAATGAAAATAACTTACCCCACGTTTTACTGGATGCCTTGACTTGGACTCTTCACTACTAGTTGTTCGTTAAATTTTGATATGGAAGGTGGCAAGCTGTTTTTGTTTGGCATAAAAGTTTCACAAAAGCCTCATGACTATACATTAGTGATGAGAAAACAAGCCAAGATCCTGGTTATTATCCTGACATAAGGTACAGTTGGTCTGAAAGTGATTCCTTATGGTGATTATTGTGCGTGCGTGTGTGTGTGTGTGTATGTGCGCGTGTATCTTACCTGCCTCCAGGCCATTGCTCTGGTAAACACTCCTGTGGTGAAGACAGGTGGTGTTTTTCCCTCCACATACCATGCAAGCGTCCTCTTGCTCCTTTGAACCCAAGATGGAATCACAGCCAGGCTTCTGTATCAAGCATAGAAACATTGAAATGTTTACTGTACAACAAGGAGTATGATCTGAGGGGACGTCTGTCTTGAAATATTGTGGAGCTTTTTAATTGAGCATTATCTGACAAGAGGCCAACTTTTTTTGTTGTGTCATCTTCCACAGCTAAATTTCTAATTAAGATGACACACACACACCCTCTGTTGCTTCTCCCTGTTATTTTCTTGTCTTCGAAACATTTAATTCCAGCAAGGGGCCCGAGGAGGGAAGATAGTGGGTTTAGAGAAATCTCTATAAATTCCAAAGTACAGGGTGATAATAGTTGCATGGAGAACCTTGCTGCTGCATAGATTACAGTGAATGATTTTTACTGTAGCTTTCATCTCCAGTGATGCAGAGCAACCATCTAGGAGACCTATAATCAGCCCCTAAACTCCTTTATTACAAACACAAAAACACTCCAAGCATGTGTGTGCATTACAGGAAATTAATCCCTGGTGATGGGTACAGTGCACACAAGGCCCCAATGATGGAGTGAACATGACCCTGCAAAATAACAAAATCAAGAAACGTCATCTTTTCAAGAATTTTCATCTGTATTAATATTTTTTTTCTTAATATTATATTGGGAATCTGCTGTACTATCTCAGAATATAAGATACTTTCCAAAGTTCCATGGTGCTGGTCGATATAGGAAAGAATGGAAATACCCGTACAGTTTACTAACTTTTCAGGTAATATTTTAAGGAACATTTTAACATCATTTTCTCCCATACAAGTGCAAAATTGAAATGAACTACTACATACTGAAGACGCATGACATAAGTGGAGTAAACTCTAAAGCGAAAAGAGCACATTGCTGAAGGCGAGTCAACTTCGTGCATTACACTTTTTAATATTCTTAATTGTCATACATGTGTATGGATAAGTTAAATTTTAATTATGCACAGAGGAAGCAGTCAAATGCATCATGCAACCCATGCCGATATAATTGATTAAATTTGTCCAATGAGACTTTTGGTCGACTGTAAACTCATCATTGTTTTTCAAACCATTTATATTGAGAACAGCACAAAAATGCATGCAGCCATATGGTTTGCATAGTGAGCTTAACTAAAGAACTGTAGTCTGCGCCAGCATCTGCAGGCTGCTTCCTGTTTATGTCCCTCTGATACTCTGACATAGGGTATGGCCCATAAAACCAGCTATTTATACTGCATGCAGCACGTTAGTACACACACAGGCAAATACACTCCATAACATAGCAGCTGCTCATTTTAAACCAAACAGAGTTGTAGAGGCTGTTGAAGGCAATGAAGGCTGTTATGCATGAATTATGCACTCTGGCCTTAACACAAATCATGAAGTTCACAGCAAATGATAGTACCAGTCAGTACCGTGGTCAACATCATTTACTGCAGTGATTTCCAACCTTTATGGAGCCAAGGCACATTTTACAATTGAAAAATCTCACGTCACACCAACAAACAAAAATGTCACAAAAAGGGGATACTTTAATTACTGTATCTACTTATTGCCATCTAATAGAAGAGCATCTCTTTGTTCTGTCTGTCACCATGCCTCACTGGCATAAATAGATGAATAAAAATATTTTATTTCTTGGAAATACATTTTTTTTTTTAGCAATTAAGTAAAATTTTATAATTTCCCACGGCACACCTGAAGAGCGCTCACGGCACACTAATGGTTGGGAGTCACTGACTTACTGTACACCAGCAGAGGGAGGATAACGTGAGGACAGAAAAAGTGGGAAGGAACAGAACAGGCTAGTTTTTCCAAATAATATTAAAAAACACGGAGGGAAGGGGGGCTGTTTATCATGGTCCTTATTTTGACATAAAGTTGTCAAATGATGGATGTGTGGATTTGCATTAACAAAACAAAACAAAAACAAACAAAAAAAATCAGTTTATACAGCTTTATATTGCACAAAGTTAATTAAGTTTTCCCTTGCTAAGCAGACTACATAGAGACAAATTTAGTTTGTTCTCACCAGACAGCGTCCGTTGACACATACAGCTCCAGGTACTTTGTCACAGGCTGTGCCATCAAGCACACGTCCAAAGTTGTAGTAGAAGTTATGATCCAAGGCAAGGCAGCTGAGCTCACAGGGGTTGGAGCCTGGTAGGGAAGATGTTCAGTCATTAGCTTGTTGGTTTAAATAGGGCGTAGAATGTCAGAGTAAAATGCTGTAAGATGTTTTACCGATTATCAAGAAGGCCCACATTTTACAGTACCTGGCAAATGTTTTTTTTTGTTGTAAGCTGTATGGAATAAATTCATGTCTGTTGTGTTCTTTAGAATTGGTTTATATGTACGTATGTACAATACGTCAGTGTTGGGGTGATATTCTAGCAAGAAGCCACATTTCTAATTTGGCTTAATAACTGAAAAAATGTTGCTAGTATTTTCATGAATGTATAGTATATACAACAGTAAGAACCATGGCATAGTTGCTATTGTTCATGTTAGCTCTGCCGCACACCGTGCGGCGCAGCTGAACCAGACTGAACTGTCATGCTGTGTGCGGTGCTCTGCTACTAGTTTTCGTGAGTGGCGTCACCTACTAGTTTTGCTGCGATTCAAAATTTGAATCGGAGGTGAACGGTGCCGCAATGTCGTAGATGTAATGGCGATATCACAGGAGCAAATACAGTATATTTCAATTCAATTTCTATTTTTTTAGGATAGCGTCTTGAGGTGCAGCATCTCATTTTTGAGGGGTCCCAACACAAATACAGAAAAATACAAACATACAATACACAATAAACATAAAAACACATTGCTCTACCACAACCTACACAACCCAACTGGCCCATTACCAACTCAAAAAATACATGCATACATACAGTAAATATAAAATGACCACATTGCAATACAATGCTATATCAGAAGCAACAGACCTCCAGAACAAAATTGCATTAAGTAATAAAACAAGACAAAAAAACAATATAAAAAACATGAACAGCATCCATCCATCCATCCATTTTCCCTACCGTTATCCTCATTAGTGTCGTGGGCATACTGGAGCCAATTCCAGCTGACTCTTCACGAGAGGAGGGGTACACCCTGAACTGGTCGCAAGTCCATTGCAGGGCACATATAGACAAAGAACCATTCGCACTCACATTCACACCAACGGACAATTTAGTCCTCCATTAACCTACCATGCATGTTTTTGGGATGTGGGAGGAAATCGGAGTACCCGGAGAAAACCCACGCAGGTACGAGGAGAACATGCAAACTCCACACAGGCGATGCCGGATTTGAACCCGGGTCCTGGGTGGGTGGGTTTTCTCCGGATACTCTGGTTTCCTCCCACATTCCAAAAACATGTACATAGTAGGTTAATTGAAGACTCTAAATTTCCCGTATGTATGAATGTCAGTATGACCCTAGTGAAGATTAGCGGAATGGAAAATGGATGGATGGATATTTAGATTCAGAATTTTATAACATCCATAAACACAATAATACACAAATCCTATAGACCTTTTTGAATTGAAGAATGTTTGATAAATCAAAGCAGAAAGTATATAGAGATTTTAACAAAAGCTGCATTTGCCGTGACAAGATGACAGGAATTATTTTGTGGCAATTGTTCAGACACCTGTTATTGTAAAAATAACTATGCAAGTCATCCATCTGTAACCCCTCCATGTCTAGCTTTATGAAATCGTTATCCGAGAGGTTCCTCCATCAATTACATTTATTTTGAATCGTATCAAAGTTTCGAAAAACAAAAATAACAACCTTAGATTTTGTGAGTTGAATAGTTTGATTTTGAATCAATTAACCATTTATATTGCACTGTACAAAATGTTCTGTAGGAGAGCAGGTAAAGGTTAACCTTGTTGTTACCCTGTCTTGACTAAAACATATCAGAATCCTCAATTTCCTGAAGGTAGTCCTGGAGAAAGTTGATTGAGCTTTTTACTTCCTTTTGGTGCTTGGCAGAACCAATCTCACAGAAGACAAGGTGGATCCGCTCCAGAAGGAATGCTGCATCCGCCTTTAAGAAGGAAGTGCATTTCAGTCTGCATCAGCATTGTTATTCTTTCAAAAGACATTCATATTCAATCAAAGGCAGTCTAAAAAATAAGAATATACAGTACCTCATATTTCTTTGGGACAAACAGTGGTAGGCAGAGGTCTTGATCAGTCTTTGCAATATTTGGTAGGTCAGACAGCTGCATGCCTTTTCTGAGCTGGTCGAGCATCGGGATGACTCATGGTGGAGTGAAGTACAAAAGTTCTAATGGACAAAATGTTTCATCAGTAGAATAAACTTTAGTCGTACACTTGTTACATGTAGAGAGGAAAAAAGGCAACTCCTTAAAATTATTTGGTGACGTACATCAATTTAACAACACAGCGTTCCATTAAAACCAATGCCATGTTAAGCCATGTTTTATATATGATCAAAAAAGCCTAAATCTTGTGCAATACACCCTTTCCTTCATGAAAACACAAAAATGTCAACAACAAACCTTACAATATCCTCAACTAGGTAGCTCATGTTGTTGCTGTTTATCTGAAAACAGGTGTCAAGTGAAATTAAGTTGGATTGTGTCATTTTTCTCTTAGGAACAAAACTAACTGTTCAAACCATATTATGAGGGTAACGACATTACTAGCTTAAAATAAATAAATAAATAAACAAAAAGAGCAGACTTATACAATGGCCAAATTCATGTATGTTAAATGATGCAACTTCTAAATTGATAAAGTCAAATATTGATCAACATGACAGTCTCAATTTTTTATGTTTTGCATGTCAATGCTACTCAATCCTACTAGCACTGGCCAAATTCTAATGAAAGTAATGGTAGCATTGAGGCAGAAGTCTTTAGCTTGCAAGCTAAAGCAGTAAGTGTGTAAGTTCAAAGCTAGATATTATTTAAAATGGTACCATTTTAAGAAATAAATATTGGATATACATGTTACTTACTTTATCTGTAATTCTTCACATGAGCTGGGAGCTCCCAAAAAGTCGCTCTTGATCGCAAACATCATCTTGGTCTTTTGCACATGCACGTGTGAGGAATCGTGGTTCGATTACTTCCCCTGTGACCTGCTGTGACGTACGTGACGTCATTTCAACACTATTTTTCACAAGATTTTGCACTCACAGCTTTTAGTCATACAAAGAAAATATTCTAACCCAATACATTTTGATTCACACTCACATAAAGAAAGTTCCCCTCCTTGAGCCGTCACCTTATGTGGTGGAGGGGTTTGTGTGTCCAAATGATTCTATGAGCTAAGTTGTCTGGGGCTTTATGCCAGACAAAGCACGGCTCAGAAGACTCCTATTATGTAAAAAAAAACATTGGAAAACATTTTCCCTTGCCTGGATGCAGGTGACCGGGCCCCCCTCTGAAGCCAGGCCTGGAGGTGGGGCTCGAAGGCAAGCGCCTGGTGGCCGGGGCCTGCATCCATGGAGCCGGCCAGGCACAGCCCGAAAGGGTAACGTGGGTACCCCTTCCCATGGGCTCACCACTTGTGGGAGGGGCCATAGGGGTCCAGCGTGAGCTGGGCAGTAGCCGAAGGCAGGGACCTTGGCGATCCGATCCCAGGCAACAGAAGCTGGCTCTAGGGATGTGGAACATCACCTCAGGGAAGGTGCCCGAGCTGGTGTGTGAGGTCGAGAAGTTCTGACTAGTCGGGCTCGCCTCCACACACGGCTTGGTTTCTGGTACTTGTCCTCTTGAGAGGGGTAGCCATAAAATTCAAAGTTAATGATTATTGGCTAAAAACAATCAAGTTTATCAGTTTCAACATTAAATATCTTGTCTTTGTAGTGTATTCAATTAAATATAGATTGAACATGATTTGCAAATCATTGTATTCTGCTTTTATTTATGTTTAACACGTTAACGTGGTGTTGCCACAGTTACCTTGAAAAAAGTAGCTTAAAAGCTTAAAAGTAACTTAGTTACTTTCCTGATTACTTGATTTCAAATGTAATTAAGTGAGGAAAAAAAGTAACTTTTTAGTTATTTTCAGCAGCTGCCAAGTGGCAGGAATATCACTTATCCACAGTACAAAAGAAAGCATTAACTTAACCGTACCCATTACTTGGTAATGTACACCGCACAAGTTACAGAATGATGTCATCAATATGAACCCATCATTTAAATATTAGTGTAGTTGAAGCCACATTAAACCACCAAGTTAGTGCAGACTTGACACGCCAAAACAGTACAGTAAGCACCTAAACGTAAACAAGCACACCATTCTCAGTACACTTCTCTAAAGTCTCTTAACTGATAGACAGATGGATGCCGATTGTGGTCCATGAAGGCCGCTGTGTGTGTGCATGTGCATGTGTTTGTGTGTGCGTGTATGTAAACGTGAAAGTGAGTGACACACGCACACACACACACACACACACACACACTCCATTGCTCCCACGACAGTAATTTTGATGCGAAGAGCGAGAAAACATTTTTGCTCCCAGTGACAAGTTTAACCAGCTGTTTAACTAGCAAAGCTGTGGGTGATTGACGGTGGGGGGAGAAGCACTTACGACGTGACGTCAGCCATGCAGCGCGTTAAGCCAGCTCACAGTCCGGACTCAAGACGAAGTTGAAAAATCAAAATTTTCACTGTAAATATTATTTAAGCTAAGTATTGAAAGTCCTTCAGTGTGTCAGTCCTTACCCTGCATGATTGATTTATGACCGTGCACTTCGGTATGACTAATTAACCCACAATGGATTGCGCGTTTAACAAGCGAGTTAAACTGTATTCTTAATGTGTAAATTAAAAAAAATAAAAAATAAAACAATCCCTCCCCCATCACCACTAGAGAGCATGGGGGCCCCAGCCACTAACAGGGCCCAATGCAGGAGGCAGCAGCCACCCCAAAAAATGATCATAGCCCGCCAATGCGAGCCCAAGTTAAGCGCCCGTTGTGAGCAAGGACAGGTGAGGGCGGCAAGAGTGGGGAGAGGAAGGCGGGGCGAAAAAGGGGGGGGGTGCGACCGCCACCCCTCCGCGGCCCGACAACCGATGGGGGGGGGTGCAGTCCAACCAAGAGAAATGTGAAAACCCACCACCCACCCTATTACTATGGTTAGCAGGTACCCGACTGGCAACCATTATCCCTGTACCGTGATTGTGTGTGGTGGGGGTGAGGCGAGACGGTCACAGGGCAATTATGACCCGCCACCGTCACCTCCACCCAGGCCGACCAGCTCCCCAAAGAATGTGCAATTGTATGTAGTTCATTAAAAATCTGCGGGAGAGAAGCATGGCAGGCCAGAGTGCTGGGACACCTGGCCAAGTGTCCTCCTGAGCCCTACCCTGCCCCTCTCCCACAGACGGGCGCATGATGCATTAAAAGTGGAGGACCGGCAGATCAGTGAAGGGTGGGACGCGACCAGACCGTAAACCAGCACAGATGTGTCAGCACCCGGCCTGGCCCGAAGCCCACCCCACCATACCTGGTGCAAGTCCCCCAGGGTATCATGAATGAGATATGAGTGTGCCCAATGCCCGGGATCCCACACAGCCCGAGGGAGAGAAGGGTGACGACCACGGCGTGCCCCAGGGAGAGGTACATTTTTACTGTAGCGATACGCCCTAAAAGTGAGATACGTTGGCTGTTCCATCATTTTAAATCATCACACATTTTTTCCATTAGAGGTATGTGATTTAACTTATTTAACTGTAAGTTTTGCTGATATATTAATGTCTAGATATTTGATATTCCCAGTCAGAATAGGAAAGTTTGGATTTTGGTCAGCAGGATTCCATGAGTTAGTCGTTATCGTTATTATTATTATTGTTTTTGACCAATTGATAGCATATTCTGATAATTGCGAAAATGTCTTAATGAGGTTAAAAACTGTTTGAAGTGATGCCTTGGGTTCTTGTAAATAAAGAAGGATATCATATGCGTGAAGATTAATTTTGTGTTCTGACATAGTAGTACTGATACCTTTAATATTAGTGTTCTGCCGTATTGCTATTGCCAGTGGTTCGATAAATAGTGCAAATAGCAGGGGCGAGAGATGGCATCCTTGTCTAGTTCTTCTTTGTAAAGTGGAACTTGTGATGTCACCCCATTTGTGGTGACAGTTGCTTTTGGTGAGTTGTATAATGTTGCAATCCAGGGAATATGAGTCACCGAAGCCAAATTTGTGAAGTACATCAAAAAGAAAAGACCATTTAACTTTGTCAAAAGCTTTTTCTGCATCTAGTGACAAGAAAAATAGTTTTTAGTTTATTATGCTGAGACATACTTGTTAGGTTTATCAGTCGCCCGACATAGTTTCCCCACTTTGTTTAAGCAACAAATGTAAATATCAGACAGATATAACCAAATTGAACATAACATGCTGTTTTTAAATGGTGATCTTATTTATTAAGGGGGAAAAAACTACTCAGTTACCTGGCCCTGTGTGAACAAGCAATGGCCTGCTAAATATAATAAATGGCTGGGCCATCCTCAGCAGCAAAAACTGAAATCAAGCATTTTCTATAACTGGCAATGACTCTTTCACATCTCTGTGGAGATATTTTTCCCCACTCTTCCTTGAAGAATTGTTTGAATTCAACAAAAATGGAGGATTTTCAAGCATGAACAGCCTTTTTAAGGTCATGCTACTGTATTTCAATCGGATTCAAGTCTTGACTTTGACTCGGCCACTCCAAAAGCCATTCAGAAGTTGACTTGCTGGTGTGTTTTGGATCGTTATCCTGTAGTAGAACCCAAATGCGGTTTAGCTTAAGGTCACAACCTAATGGCTGAACATTCTCTTTCAGGATTTTCTGTGAAAGAGTAGAATTCATGGTCCCTTCAATCACAGAAAGTTGTCCAGGTCCTGAAGAAGAAACAGCCCAAGACCACCACCATGTGCTGTGTGCTCCAGTTATGCCACAAGTAACGAGACAAACACCTTCCAAAAAGATCAACTTTCATCCCGTCAGTCCATATAATATTCTCCAAATAGTATTGGTAATCATTTAGATGTTTTTCTTTTTTCTTTTTTACAAAAGTAAGACGAGTGTTTATGTTCTTTTTGTTAAACAGTGGTTTTCGACTTGGAACTCTGCCATGGATGCCATTTTTGCACAGTCTCTTCCTTATTGTTGTGTCATGAACACTGACCTTAACTGAGGCAAGGGAGGCCTGCAGTTCTTTAGAAGTTGTCCTGAGTTCCTTTGTGGTCTCGTGGCTGAGCCATTGCTGTTCTCTTGGGGTAATCTTTGTAGGCCGGCCACTCCTGGGAAGGTTCACCACTGTTCCATGTTTTCTCCATGTGAGGATAATGGCTATGCCTATGTTTTGCTGGAATCCGAAAGCTTTAGGGATGGCTTTGTAACCCTTTCCAGACTGATAGATGTCAATTACTTCATTTCTTGACTGTTCTTGAATTTGTTTGGATTGTGTCATTTTGTTGCAGCTTTTTTAGATATTTTGTCCGACTTGATTTTGTCAGACAGGTTCTGTTTAAACGATTTCTTGATTGAAAAAGTCTGGAGGTAATCAGGCTTGGTTGTGATAAGTAAAAATTAACCAAAAATTCTGATTAGCCACAATTGATTCATGACTTAACAAGGGGACAATTACTTTTTTTTTTTACACAGGGTAAAGTAAATTTGAATATTTTATTTCCTTAATAAATTAAATCAACATTTTAAAACAGCATTTTACTTGGTTTATATTTATTTACATGTGTTTAATGATCTTGAGCATTGTGGGAAAACTGTGCAAAAATATAAACATTTGAGAAAGGGGCCAATACTTTTTCACGGCACTGTATGTATGTATGCACGTATATATGTGTGTGTGTGTATATATATAACTACTCTCCCCCAAGCTTCTCCAGCTCAGCGTCTTGACTGCAATCTGCTGGTGGATTTACAGTTTAAAGCCAACAGTCTGGCCTGTCTTTTCTTGTAGTGACTAAAATCGGGGGAATCCACTATGATATCTCCACTGGTTGTATAACATCTTGAGCTACGAGTCACTTCAATTCCTTAGAGATTCCTTAAAGACTTCTTCTCGAACTGAGAACGGCAATCTCCGTATTTTGTGTTGTACTGGCTTGACATCTGGGTGCACTTTGGACAAATCCCTTAGCACATCAAAATGTTTCTGTCGCTACTTTTGTTACACAGAAAGCAGACGGTTTACCGGGAGGAATAACCTGACCGTTTTTGACTTGCATTTTAAACGAGCGGAATATGTCCCTTCCTAGGACAGCTGACACAATTTTAACAACATAAAGGGCGGCAGTGGCATTGAGGTCCACAAATGCTACATTTGCTTCTAAGCAACCCTTCACAGGTATAGGATTCCCATTATAATCCTTCAGCCTGTGCTATGGTTTTATAAAGGAAGCTTAAGGAAACAGTTTAGTGACTACAGATTCTGGTATTATGGACACTTTCATCCCTGTGCCTAATATTATGTTATATAATATGTTGTAAATGCTGTCCTCCTTGGAACTTCCCTTGGTGTTGCTATAGTGATTGTCCCTGCTGAACATGTACATCGCCATTCGTTGTTTCCTTTCACATACTAGCTTTAGCTTCAGACACAGTCGTCTCAATTTAGTGTGGAATGGACAAAGCTTTGGTGAGTGTGCGGGGTACCAGCAATCAACGCTCCCTGATCCGCGCTGATTTCGTCTTTTCAAATATTTGATCCCTTATCATTTCCTCTTCAAAATTGACACATTGTAACTAACTCTTTTTAAAGCGGCCACAAACTGGTCTGTACTCTCACCCGGGTGCTGACTCCGGTTGTCTGAAGCGGTAGCTTTCGGCAACAACATTTACATTCAAAGTGAAAAAATTCGTAATCACTTCCAGCGCCGTGCTGTATTTTCCATCAGTGTCTAAACGAGTCTGACCATCTGCACACAAGCAGTGAATAAGCAGCGCACCTCTTCGCGCCTCCGGCAATTTCGACTCAGTAAGTAATTTTCAAAAGTCCGTATCTATGCTTTGAACAGTACTGGCGGTTCCCCAACATTTTGAAGAAAGGGTGTAGGTTAGCTCAAGTTCAGAGCCTCCATCCTCATCGCCAATATTTTGTATCTCCAAGGAGCACACGTATTTCCTTTCACTTCACTTTATTTGGATTTGGCACACAACAGTCGCATAGCATTCACCAACGTAGCTTGCTTTAACAACTTTCCCTTGTTCTTTGTCTCTTCTCTTCTTTATCTCCTATCCACGCACCCCATCTAGACATGCCTCGCCATAGTGTCCCTAACAGTTGAACCACAACACCACACAATGCTGCTAGGAACATAAAGATAAAGTTTATAGAGTGAATAAGCCGAGCTCATTCACGTATAATTGTCAACAGTCAACCTTTGTTGAGCCATGGCACCCATGTTACATCTGAAAAATCTCACGGTTAAACATCAAGCAAAAATGTAAACTGTATGATGTATGAAATCTGGGCTTGTTTAGTTGAACACAAAGATGATGTTTGCAGGGAGCTAACTTATTGTTAACTTTATTGTCCGTTTTGCCATCCAATGGAAGAGCCAAGAGCCAATTGTTCTGCCTGTCACTCAATGCTGTTGGCTGTTCATAGATAGACGAACAAAGATATATTTCTGATCAATAAAAATCATTAAAATAATAATACACGAAATATACAAGACATAAATACATTTTCTTAAGAGTCAAAATTAGGCTTTAGACGATCAGGATTTTTGGGCCCGATCACCAAGTTTAAAAAAACGATAACCGATCACAAGATGGAGCAATGTTTCCATTTACATGACTTGTTCATTTATTGTATATTCATGTGTACTTATGACTTGTTCATTTATTGTATATACTTGTGTACTGTATACAGAGTACTGTATCCATCCAGCCATCCATTTTGTGTACAGCCCATCCCAGCTCAAAATTATTCTCTAGCATTTTAGACAAAAGTTAAAACATCAATGACCTCTAGGGGGAAGTCAAGGATTGGCCACTGACATAAGTTTAGGTCAGATCAACGTTACAACATGACAGAAATCATGGGCGCTAACTTACTGTAATAAAATGATTTTATTGCAATTAAATTACTTTGATAAATACTGTTAATGACATGCTTAGTCTAACTTTCTCACTGTGCCGGCTATATGGACGGGTGTTGTCCAGAATTTGCGTCCGTTTGGCTTTTCCTTTTTTTTTTTTTTTCACGCTGCGTTGCTTGAAACGGCATGCTCCTCCTTGTGTACATTATTCAGGTGCCCGATCAAATGTGTGTTGAAGCATTTAGATGACCTTCCCCACAACGTACTTCAGTTGTGCACAGACTGCAAACAACTTATGTGTTGTTTGTCTGAGACACGGCAAAATAGCCCCACACCGATGACGTGTTTTTTAACCGACAATATTGAAAAAAATCTTTTGGCCGTCAGATAGTTACAGTACTGCGCCACAAGACACGTGACAAGGCTAAAAATAAACTAGCTTTTGGATTGATACGCAATGGCGACGCGGAGTTAAATGTCTTGTGCGGAGCCGATCGATAACGTCATTGATCGGATCGGCGAATTATGACATGAGAGCCGATCAGCATAAAATGCTAATTATCGGCCGATACCGATCACACTTATCAGATCAGCGTAAAGTCTAGTCAACATATATCCATCCATCCATTTTCTGAGCCGCTTCTCCTCACAAGGGTCGCGGGCGTGCTGGAGCCTATCCCAGCTGTCATCGGGCAGGAGGCGGGGTACACCCTGAACTGGTTGCCAGCCAATCGCAGGGCACATACAAACAAACAACCATTCGCACTCACAGTCACACCTACGGGCAATTTAGAGTCACCAATTAATGCATGTTTTTGGGATGTGGGAGGAAACCGGAGTGCCCAGAGAAAACCCACGCAGGCACGGGGAGAACATGCAAACTCCACACAGGCAGGGCCGGGGATTGACCCGGGTCCTCAGAAATTGTGAGCCTGACGCTCTAACCAGTCACCCACCGTGCCGCTAGTCAACATATACCGGACCGAAAACCTCCACCACAATATATATACTGTGTGTGTTTGTATATATATGGCGCCGTGAAACAGGCATCCACTGTTTGTTTGTTGTTTTATGTTATTTTATGTAATTTGGTGTTTGCAGCAGGCTAGCAGCAGCACCGTTTCTGAGGAGTAATGTCGGCGCTTGTTGCTTTTGCTCTTGCATCAGCCGCGGAAATGTTGGAGCTGGTGGACTGCCTACGATGGTGCCCTACGACTGGACGTGTGGAGGGGGGAGCTGAGCTGAGTGAGGATTATCGGCAAGGTGGTCCGGAGAAGTTGAGGAGTGATGCAGAGCTAGATGGTACTGGAAATGGAGACATTCTTTCTGTATGTACTGTATCTTACTCGTAAGCTACAGTTGCTTGGCTACTTTGTACTTTGCTTGTGGAAAACAGGAGCGACGTCATGTATACTGATCACAACATCGTTGATCAACTGGGTAACTGTTATAACCATTTTATGCAACAATGTTTTTTTTTTTGGGGCCTCTTGGAAAAGTAATTTCAGCGCTCGACGCTCGGTGTTCTATGAAAACCTACAGAGCCTCTCAAGGGATATGAAGGGAAAAAATAATCTCAGTATTCTCAGCATTAGTTTCTCACAAGGTACTAACGTGGATGCACCACATCCTAATGCGTGCTCACCAGATGCTCAGGGGATACATTTTCCAGTAATTTCTTTTTTTTTTTTTTTTGTGGAGTCGAATGCTCATAGTGAGATAATGGCTGCAGAGCCAATGCAAAACATGCCTAACAGCGTCATCAACCAACTCAAGGATGTTATTACTGTTATATGTGGTCTCTAAATGTTTTATAATTTTAACAATTAAAGCTACATGTATGAGGAAATTACATACAGTATAAGGACGGGACACAACATCATGTGAGCATGCGTTAGTATTTTTTGAGCACAGGTTCGTTTCGCGGGTTTACGTGATACTAACATTTTCTCAATGTCCCCTTCTGGGCTCTGTAAATCCCTATGCCAGGGATGTCAAACTCATTTTTATTGCGGTCCACATTGTAGTTACGGTTTATCTCAGAGGGCCATTAAACCATATAAATGTTTCATCGCCTCCTCATATTATTACATAGACACAAGAAATTGATGGACAACTAGTTTTGAAATCAGAATTCAAGGATAATAGCTTGTTAAGCTATTGTTCAAGTTACTGTAAAGAGGGGTTTGGTAAGCAAAAAGTGCTTGAAATTTTGGTGAAGATTTGATCAAGATTCATGGAAGTTGCACCTGATTTGCTTTCACGGGCCACATAAAATGATCTGGCGGGCCGGATTTGGCCCGCAGGCCTTGAGTTTGACACAGGTGCCCTATGCAAATGTGACGGATTAAATAAATGAATGGAAAAAAAATCTGTTAATCTGATGATGCACAGGCCTAAACTAATGGGAAGATCAAATACAACCCCAATTCCAAGGAAGTTGGGACGTTGTGTTAAACAAATAAAAACAGAATACAATGATTTGCAAATCATGTTCAACCTATATTTAATTGAATACACGACAAAGACAAGATATGTAATGTTCAAACTGATCAACTTTATTGTTTTTAGCAAAAAATCATTAACTTGTTCATGTTCCAAAAAAGCTGGGACAAGGGTCATGTTTACCACTGTGTTACATCACCTTTTCTTTTAATAACATTCAATAAACGTTTGGGAACTGAGGACACTAATTGTGAAGCTTTGTAGGTGGAATTCTTTCCCATTCTTGCTTGATGCACAGCTTCAGCTGTTCAAGTCAGGGGTCTCCGTTGTCGTATTTTACGCTACATAATGCGCCACACATTTTCAATGAGAGACAGGTCTGGACTGCAGCCCGGCCAGTCTAGTACCCGCACACTTTTACTAAGGAAGCCACGCTGTTGTAACACGCGCAGAATGTGGTTTGGCATTGTCTTCCTGTAATAAGCAGGGGCGTCCATGAAAAAGACGTTGCTTGGATGGCAGCATATGTTTCTCCAAAACCTGTATGTACCTTTCAGCATTAATGGTGCCTTCACAGATGTGTAAGTTACCCATGCCATTGGCACTAACACAGCCCCATACCATCACAGATGCTGGCTTTTGAACTTTGCGTCCATAACAGTCCGGATGGTTCTTTTCCTCTTTGGCCCGGAGGACACGACGTCCACAATTTCCAAAAACAATCTGAAAAGTGGACTTGTTGGACCACAGAACACTTTTCAACTTTGCATCAGTCCATCTTAGATGAGCTCGGGCCCAGAGAAGCCGGCGGAGTTTCTGGGTGTTGTTGATAAACGGCTTTTGCTTTGCATAGTAGTTTCAAGTTGCACTTACGGATGTACCGCCAAACTGTATTTACTGACATTGGTTTTCTGAAGTGTTCCAGACCCCATGTGGTGATATCCTTTAGACATTGATGTCGGTTTTTGATGCAGTGCCGCCTGAGGGATCGAAGGTCACGGGCATTCAATTTTAGTTTTCGGCCGCTTACATGCAGTGATTTCTCCAGATTCTCTGAACCTTTTGATGATATTATGGACCGTAGATGATGAAATCCCTAAATTCCTAGCAATTGTACATTGAGGAACATTGTCCTTAAACTGTTCAACTATTTTCTCACGCACTTGTTCACAAAGAGGTGAACCTCGCCCCATCTTTGCTTGTGAATGAGTGAGCAATTCAGGGAAGCTCCTTTTATACCCAATCATGGCACCTGTTCCCAATTAGCCTGTTCACCTGTGGGACATTCCAAGCAGGTGTTTGATGAGCATTTCTCAACTTTCTCAGTCTTTTTTGCCACCTGTCCCAGCTTTTTTGGAACGTGTTGCAGCCATAAAAGTCTCAATTAATGATTATTTGCTAAAAACAATAAAGTTTATCAGTTTGAACATTAAATAGCTTGTCTTTGTAGTGTATTCAATTAAATACAGGTTGAACATGATTTGCAAATCATTGTATTTTGTTTTTATCTATGTTTAACGCAACGTCCCAACTTCATTAGACTTGGGGTTGTAATTTTACATTATCCAAAACAAAACTACATTAACTTTTAAAGAAACATCCATCCATCCATTCATTTTCTGTACCGCTTCTCCTCAGTAGGGTCGCGGGCATGCTGTAGCCTATCCCAGCTATCTTCGGGCGAGAGGCGGGGTACACCCTGAACTGGTTGCCAGCCAATCGCAGGGCACACATAAACAAACAACCATTCGCACTCACATTCAAACCTATGGGCAATTTAGTGTCTTCAATTAACCGTGCCGCCTGATAGAAACATGTCCATTCATATACAACCACAGTACATAGGTAGGTGATCAGTAAAAATGGTTGATGCTCTTACATTACATTCTTTTGTATGATTAATTTTCAAGGTATCGGAAACACTCAAATGATGGATGTCTATTTCGTAATACAAGTGATATAGAAAAAGTGTGACGTGAGTTGTCTCACGAACCTCCATGAAAGGTAGTCCATCTGAAGGAGTTTCCTGTCACCAGCTGTCTGTCATTGAAAGCAGCACACTGCATCTCTCGGAAATCTTTTGAGCCAGGAGGGCACTCCTGCACAGAGGTACATGGGCATTAAGGATACAGTTCTATTGTAATGCTGAATTATGATGTATATTACCAACCCTGGCTCATGGTAATCCAAACCCTAAAAGTAAACTAACCTGCAAATTAGGCCTCCAGGCACTAGATTACACATACTACAATATGTAGATGCACAGATTGTTTCCCCACGAAAAAATGTATGTTCCCGTCAAAGTGCAGAAAACATGTCTGGGACTTGTGGCTGTTTACCAGAGCCTTGAACTGAATCACTGAGTACAAAGTGCAACATGCACTCACAGTCATCCTGAAACAAGCTTCAACTCATCTGTGAGATCGTCTCCATGAAGGTATGGGCTGTCGTGTGATTGCCTGTCCAAACACACCCCCACACAACCCCTCATGTATGTAACACGGTAGCAGCTCTGACACCCGACTGCGGCACGATAGCATGAAACCTCAGAGCTCAGAGCTCTGTGAAATTCCACTTCACACCCTGAAAGGGCTCAGCTGCAACATTATCTCCAAACACGCCTACATGCTCAACTTCAAGAGAAAACATCCGCCATTGTCCAAAAACATTAGAATTGAAAATTGCGTGGCAACTTTGTACAGTGTTGAAATCTTTATGGTGAATGACCTCAGTGTTGCAGATCTTGTATTGTCTCGGATCACCTCCACATGGTCCTCCCGCTGGGTTTCTGCCACACACAAAGACACGAATGGGACAAAATTAAGTTTTTGTGTTCACTCAGAAGTAACTATTGGATGCTGATTTTTTTTAAAATCAATTATATACATTTGATTTAAAAATACAATAATTTGTTCATCATGTTTTCAATTTACAAGACAGTTCAGACCATTCAAATGAGGAAAAAGTATATATACTGTATCAAACTGTGACCAGCAGAGATCCACGTCTTCTAGCAGCAGGAAT